>NC_053028.1:456601680-456615919 GCF_003073215.2 Triticum urartu
CCAGGAGCCAGACGCCACCGTCGACGACGACTCCTACTACACCGGAGGTGCCTACTACTACGTGCTGCCCGCTGACGACGACCAGGAGTAGTTAGGAGGATCCCAGGCAGGAGGGCTGCACCTCTTTCGATCTGTATCCCAGTTTGTGCTAGCCTTCTTAAGGCAAACTTGTTTAACTTATGTCTGTACTCAGATATTGTTGCTTCCGCTGACTCGTCTATGATCGAGCTCTTGTATTCGAGCCCTCGAGGCCCCTGGCTTGTAATATGATGCTTGTATGACTTATTTTATTTGTAGAGTTGTGTTGTGATATCTTCCCGTGAGCCCCTGATCTTGATCGTACACGTTTGCGTGTATGATTAGTGTACGATTGAATCGGGGGCGTCACAGTGTGCGTAGGAAAATTTTTGAAATTACTACGAAACCCAACACATTGGTCCCGGTTCGTCTGGACCTTTGGTCCCGGTTGGTGGGACGAACCGGGACCAATTAATGAGCCTCGCTCCTGGCCCAACACCATTGGTCCCGGTTGGTGGCTTGAACCGGGATCAAAGGCCCCTTTGGTCCTGGTTCAATCCACCAACCGGGACCAATGAGGTGCCTATATATACCCCCTCGCGTAAGAGCAGAGCACACTGCTCTGTTTTTTCTGACCGAGGGGGAGAGGGCTTGGTGGTGCTCTAGCTCACCTCCTATGCACACAAGATGTTCGATGGAATGCCTGAGCCACACTACTTAAGCTTTCTCCTCTCCAAGCTCGACCTCCAAGCTCCATTTTTCTCAATATTTGTCTAGGTTTAGCAGTCCATCACGCCCCGTCCTTGTCTTCACCGCCGTCGATCACCCGCGCCGAGCTCATCGCCGGCACCACCGTGGTGAGCCTCTTATTCTTATCTTCTTTCTGAAAGGAAAAATATTCTTACTTGTATGTTTACATAGATACTTGTATTATTTTCTTACTTTTATTATTGCATCTTATATAGTGCGATGGTTTTGGTATCCGCCCCCGTCGGCCCTCGTCCTGTCTATGATTCGAATGTGGTATATATTATCTTTATAACTATTGGTTCATTTATTGTTTATGAAAATTATGCCGACCAATGTGACATAGATTTTATTTATCTAGGAGGTATGTGAACCGGAAATTCCAACCAACCCTATTGTCGAGAGGTTAAATTTAGTTGAAGAAGAAAACAATTTCTTGAAGGAAAAAATAAAAAAAATTTGAGGAGGAGAAGATGATATTGGAGTTGCATGTTGCGGATGTCGTCGATGATCACAAGATCAAGATGGATGCAATGCGCTTGATAATTAGAAAGATTAGAAAATATGCCATTCATACCGAGGCTTGGTATCATTATGCCGTTGGATCAATTGTTACCTTGGTTGCAATTATGATCGCATTTATTTTCGCATTGAAATGTTTTACATAGTTTCAATGTATGGTTTAATTAATTAGATGCTCTGGAGAGCTATATGTTGTTAGATGAGAACTATGTATGTACTTTGGTTTTAATGTGATGATGAACTTCTATTAATTTGGTCACTTAATTATCTATTCATGATGTTCTGTAATGGTTTTTGACACACTTAATTATATATAATACACGCAGATGAATCGGCAATGGATGTACGGTGACAGACACACCTCCGATTACATTAAGGGCGTGCATGAGTTTCTCGATGCGGCTGAGGCAAACAAGCAGAATGGTTTTATGTGTTGTCCATGCACTAAATGTGGGAATACGATGTCTTACTCTAACCGAAAAATCCTTCACTCCCACCTGCTTTACAAGGGTTTCATGCCACACTATAATGTTTGGACGAGGCACGGAGAAATAGGGGTTATGATGGAAGACGGCGAAGAAGAAGAGTACGATGACAACTATGTGCCCCCTGAATACGGTGATGCTGCAACGGGGGGAGTTGGTGAAGATCAAGAGGAACCAGACGATGTGCCCAATGATGCTGCAACGGGGGAAGCTGGTGAAGATCAATAGGAACCAGACGATGTGCCCGATGATGATGATCTCCCCCAGGTCATTGTCGATGCAAGAACGCAATGCGAAAGTCAAAAGGAGAAGCTGAAATTCGATCGCATGTTAGAGGATCACAAAAAAGGGTTGTACCCCAATTGCAAAGATGGCAACATAAAGCTCGGTACCGTACTGGAATTGCTGCAGTGGAAGGCAGAGAATGTTGTGCCTGACAAAGGATTTGAGAAGCTACTGAAAATATTGAAGAAGAGGCTTCCAAAGGATAACGAATTGCCTGACAGTACATACGCAGCAAAGAAGGTCGTATGCCTTCTAGGATTGGAGGTGGAGAAGATACATGCATGCCCTAATGACTGCATCCTCTACCGCGGTGCATACAAGGATCTGAACGCATGCCCGGTATGCGGTGCATTGCGGTATAAGATCAGACGAGATGACCCTGGTGATGTTGACGGCGAGCCCCCCAGGAAGAGGGTTCCTGCGAAGGTGATGTGGTATGCTCCTATAATACCACGGTTGAAACGTCTGTTCAGAAACGGAGAGCATGCCAAGTTAATGCGATGGCACAGTGAGGACCGTAAGAAAGACGGGAAGTTGAGAGCACCCGCTGACGGGTCGCAGTGGAGAAAAATCGAGAGAAAGTATTGGGATGAGTTTGCAAGGGACCCAAGGAACGTATGGTTTGCTTTAAGCGCGAATGGCATTAATCCTTTCGGGGAGCAGAGCAGCAATCACAACACCTGGCCCATGACTCTATGTATGTATAACCTTCCTCCTTGGATGTGCATGAAGCGGAAGTTCATTATGATGCCAGTTCTCATCCAAGGCCCTAAGCAACCCGGCAATGACATTGATGTGTACCTAAGGCCATTAGTTGAAGAACTTTTACAGCTGTGGAATGGAAACAGTGTACGTACGTGGGATGAGCACAGACAGGAGGAATTTAACCTAAAGGCGTTGCTGTTTGTGACCATCAACGATTGGCCTGCTCTCAGTAACATTTCAGGACAAACAAACAAAGGATACCACGCATGCACGCACTATTTAGATGACACTGAAAGTATATATCTGGACAAATGCAGGAAGAATGTGTACCTGGGCCATCGTTGATTTCTTCCGACCAACCATCAATGTCGAAAGAAAGGCAAGCATTTCAAAGGCGAGGCAAATCACCGGAAGAAGCCTGCCATGCGTACCGGTGATCACGTACTTGCTATGATAAATGATTTACACGTAATCTTTGGAAAGGGTCCCAGCGCACTAGCTGTTCCGAATGACGCTGAGGGACACGCACCCATGTGGAAGAAGAAATCTATATTTTGGGACCTACCCTACTGGAAAGACCTAGAGGTCCACTCTTCAATCAACGTGATGCACGTGACGAAGAACCTTTGCATTAACCTGCTAGGCTTCTTGGGCGTGTATGGAAAGACAAAAGATACACCTGAGGCACGGGAGGACCTGCAACGTTTGCACGAAAAAGATGGCATGCCTCCGAAGCAGTATGAAGGTCCTGCCAGCTACGCTCTTACGAAAGAAGAGAAAAAAATCTTCTTTGAATGCCTGCTCAGTATGAAGGTCCCAACTGGCTTCTCGTCGAATATAAAGGGAATAATAAATATGCCAGAGAAAAAGTTCCAGAACCTAAAGTCTCATGACTGCCACATGATTATGACGCAACTGCTTCCGGTTGCATTGAGGGGGCTTCTACTGGAAAACGTCCGATTAGCCATTGTGAAGCTATGTGCATTCCTCAATGCAATCTCTCAGAAGGTGATCGATCCAGAAATCGTACCAAGGATAAAGAGTGATGTGGCGCAATGTCTTGTCAGTTTCGAGCTGGGGTTCCCACCATCCTTCTTCAATATCATGACGCACGTCCTAGTTCATCTAGTCGACGAGATTGTCATTCTGGGGCCCGTATTTCTACGTAATATGTTCCCCTTTGAGAGGTTCATGGGAGTCCTAAAGAATCCTGTCCATAACCGCGCTAGGTCAGAAGGAAGCATCTCCATGGGCCATCAAATAGAGGATGTCATCGGGTTTTGTGTTGACTTCATTCCTGGCCTTAATAAGATAGGTCTCCCTAAATCGCGGTATGAGGGGAGACTGATGTTGGAAATATGCCCTAGAGGCAATAATAAAAGCATTATTTTTATATTTCTTTGTTCATGATAATTGTCTTTATTCATGCTATAATTGTGTTAGCCGGAAATCGTAATACATGTGTGAATAATAGACACCAACATGTTCCTAGTAAGCCTCTAGTTGACTAGCTCGTTGATCAACAGATAGTCATGGTTTCCTGACTATGGACATTGGATGTCATTGATAACGAGATCACATCATTAGGAGAATGATGTGATGGACAAGACCCAATCCTAAACATAGCATAAGATCGTATAGTTCGTTTGCTAGAGTTTTTCCAATGTCAAGTATCCTTTCCTTAGACCATGAGATCGTGTAACTCCCGGATACCGTAGGAGTTCTTTGGGTGTACCAAACGTCACAACGTAACTGGGTGACTATAAAGGTATACTACGGGTATCTCCGAAAGTGTCTGTTGGGTTGACACGGATCAAGACCGGGATTTGTCACTCCGTATGACGAAGAGGTATCACTAGGCCCACTCAGTAATGCATCATCATTATGAGCTCAAAGTGACCAAGTGTCTGGTCACGGGATCATGCATTACGGTACGAGTAAAGTGACTTGCCGGTAATGAGATTGAACAAGGTATTGGGATACCGACGATCGAATCTCGGGCAAGTAACATACTGATTGACAAAGGGAATTGTATACGGGATTGCTTGAATCCTCGACATCGTGGTTCATCCGATGAGATCGTCGAGGAGCATGTGGGAGCCAACATGGGTATCCATATCCTGCTGTTGGTTATTGACCGGAGAGCAATCTCGGTCATGTCTACATGTCTCCCGAACCCGTAGGGTCTACACACTTAAGGTTCGGTGACGCTAGGGTTGTAGGGATATGTATATGCAGTAACCCGAATGTTGTTCGGAGTCCCGGATGAGATCTCGGACGTCACGAGGAGTTCCGGAATGGTCCGGAGGTAAAGAATTATATATAGGAAGTGCTATTTCGGCCATCGGGACAAGTTTCGGGGTCACCGGTATTGTACCGGGACCACCGGAAGGGTCCCGGGGGTCCACCGGGTGGGGCCACCTATCCCGGAGGGCCCCATGGGCTGAAGTGGGAAGGGATCCAGCCCAAAGTGGGCTGGGGCGCCACTTCCCCTAGGGCCCATGCGCCTAGGGTGGGGGAAACCCTAAAAGGGGGGCGCCCCCTTGCTTGGGGGGCGAGCCCCCCACCCCTTGGCCGCCGCCCCCCCTAGGAGATTGCATCTCCTAGGGCCGGCGCCCCCCCTAGGCCCCCTATATATAGTGGGGGGGATGGAGGACCTCTCACCTTTGCCTTTGATGCCTCCCTCTCCCTCTCCAACACCTCCTCCTCCTCCATAGAGCTTGGCGAAGCCCTGCCGGAGTACTGCAGCTCCATCACCACCACGCCGTCGTGCTGCTGCTGGAGCCATCTTCCTCAACCTCTCCTTCCCCCTTGCTGGATCAAGAAGAAGGAGATGTCACGCTGACCGTGCGTGTGTTGAACGTGGAGGTGCCGTCCGTTCGACGCTAGGATCTCCGGTGATTTGGATCACGTCGAGTACGACTCCCTCATCCCCATTCTTTGAACGCTTCCGCTCGCGATCTACAAAGGTATGTAGATGGATCCGATCACTCGTTGCTAGATGAACTCATAGATCGATCTTGGTGAAACCGTAGGAAATTTTTTGTTTTCTGCAACGTTCCCCAACAGTGGCATCATGAGCCAGGTTTATGTGTAGTTCTCTTTGCACGAGTAGAACACAATTTGTTGTGGGCGTAGATGTTGTCAACTTTCTTGCCGCTACTAGTCTTATCTTGCTTCAGCGGTATTGTGGGATGAAGCGTCCCGGACCAACCTTACACGTACGCTTACGTGAGACCGGTTCCACCGACTAACATGCACTAGTTGCATAAGGTGGCTGGCGGGTGTCTGTCTCTCCCACTTTAGTTGGAGCGGATTTGATGAAAAGGGTCCTTATGAAGGGTAAATAGAAGTTGACAAATCACGTTGTGACTTTCACGTAGGTAAGAAAACGTTCTTGCTAGAACCCTATTGCAGCCACGTAAAACTTGCAACAACAATTAGAGGACGTCTAACTTGTTTTTGCAGCAAGTGTTCTATGATGTGATATGGCCAAAGTTGTGATGAATGATGAATGATATATATGTGATGTATGAGATCATGTTCTTGTAATAGGAATCACGACTTTCATGTCGATGAGTATGACAACCGGCAGGAGCCATTGGAGTTGTCTTTAATTTTTGTATGACCTGCGCGTCATTGAGAAACGCCATGTAAATTACTTACTTTATTGCTAAACGGGTTAGCCATAGTAGTAGAAGTAATAGTTGGCGAGCAACATCATGGAGACACGATGATGGAGATCATGGTGTCATGCCGGTGACAAGATGATCATGGAGCCCCAAGATGGAGATCAAAGGAGCTATGTGATATTGGCCATATCATGTCACTATTATTATTTGATTGCATGTGATGTTTATCATATTTTTGTACATCTTGTTTACTTAGAACGACGGTAGTAAATAAGATGATCCCTCATAATAATTTCAAGAAAGTGTTCCCCCTAACTGTGCATCGTTGCGACAGTTCGTTGTTTCGAAGCACCACGTGATGATCGGGTGTGATAGATTCCAACGTTCACATACAACGGGTGTAAGACAGATTTACACATGCAAACACTTAGGTTGACTTGACGAGCCTAGCATGTACAGACATGGCCTCGGAACACAGAATACCGAAAGGTCGAGCATGAGTCGTATAGAAGATACGATCAACATGAAGATGTTCACCGACGTTGACTAGTTCGTCTCACGTGATGATCGGACACGGCCTAGTTAAATCGGATCATGTTATACTTAGATGACTGGAGGGATGTCTATCTGAGTGGGAGTTCATTGAATAATTTGATTAGATGAACTTAATTATCATGAACTTAGTCTAAAATATTTACAATATGTCTTGTAGATCAAATGGCCAACGTTGTCCTCAACTTCAACGCGTTCCTAGAGAAAACCAAGCTAAAAGACGACGGCAGCAACTATACGGACTGGGTCCGGAACCTGAGGATCATCCTCATAGCTACCAAGAAAGATTATGTCCTACAAGCACCGCTAGGTGACGCACCCGTCCCACAGAACCAAGACGTTATGAATGCTTGGCAGACACGTGCTGATGATTACTCCCTCGTTCAGTGTGGCATGCTTTACAGCTTAGAACCGGGGCTCCAAAAGCGTTTTGAGCGACACGGAGCATATGAGATGTTTGAAGAGCTGAAAATGGTTTTCCAAGCTCATGCCCGGGTCAAGAGATATGAAGTCTCCGACAAGTTTTTCAGCTGTAAGATGGAGGAAAATAGTTCTGTCAGTGAGCACATACTCACAATGTCTGGGTTACATAACCGCTTGACTCAGCTGGGAGTTAATCTCCCGGATGATGCAGTCATTGACAGAATCCTTCAGTCGCTTCCACCAAGCTACAAGAGCTTTGTGATGAACTTCAATATGCAGGGGATGGAAAAGACCATTCCTGAATTATTTGCAATGCTGAAATCAGCAGAGGTAGAAGTCGAAAAGGAACAACAAGTGTTGATGGTGAATAAAACCACTAAGTTCAAGAAAGGCAAGGGTAAGAAGAACTTCAAGAAGGACGGCAAGGGAGTTGCCGCGCCCGGTAAGCAAGCTACCGGGAAGAAGCCAAAGAATGGACCCAAGCCCGAGACTAAGTGTTTTTATTGCAAGGGAAGTGGTCACTGGAAGCGGAACTGCCCCAAATACTTAGCGGACAAGAAGGCTGGCATCACGAAAGGTATATGTGATATACATGTAATTGATGTGTACCTTACCAGTACTCATAGTAGCTCCTGGGTATTTGATACCGGTGCGGTTGCTCACATTTGTAACTCAAAGCAGGAGCTGCGGAATAAGCGGAGACTGGTGAAGGACGAGGTGACGATGCGCGTCAGGAATGGTTCCAAGGTCGATGTGATCGCCGTCGGCACGCTACCTCTACATTTACCTACGGGATTAGTTTTAAACCTCAATAATTGTTATTTAGTGCCAGCTTTGAGCATGAACATTGTATCGGGATCTCGTTTAATTCGAGATGGCTACTCATTTAAATCCGAGAATAATGGTTGTTCTATTTATATGAGAGATATGTTTTATGGTCATGCTCCGATGGTGAATGGTTTATTCTTAATGAATCTCGAGCGTAATGCTACACATGTTCATAGTGTGAATACCAAAAGATGTAAGGTTGATAATGATAGTCCCACATACTTGTGGCACTGCCGCCTTGGTCACATAGGTGTCAAACGCATGAAGAAGCTCCATGCAGATGGACTTTTAGAGTCTCTTGTTTATGAATCATTTGACACATGCGAACCATGCCTCATGGGTAAAATGACCAAGACTCCGTTCTCAGGAACAATGGAGCGAGCAACCAACTTATTGGAAATCATACATACTGATGTGTGCGGTCCAATGAGCGTTGAGGCTCGCGGTGGCTATCATTATGTTCTCACCCTCACTGATGACTTGAGTAGATATGGGTATGTCTACTTAATGAAACACAAGTCTGAAACCTTTGAAAAGTTCAAGGAATTTCAGAGTGAGGTTGAGAATCAATGTGACAGAAAAATCAAGTTTTTGCGATCAGATCGTGGAGGAGAATACTTGAGTCACGAATTTGGCACACACTTAAGAAAATGTGGAATAGTTTCACAACTCACGCCGCCTGGAACACCTCAGTGTAATGGTGTGTCCGAACATCGTAATCGCACTCTATTAGATATGGTGTGATCTATGATGTCTCGTACCGATTTACCGCTATCTTTTTGGGGCTATGCTTTAGAGACTGCCTCATTCACTTTAAATAGGGCTCCGTCGAAATCCGTTGAGACGACACCGTATGAATTATGGTTTGGGAAGAAACCTAAGCTATCGTTTCTAAAAGTTTGGGGATGCGATGCTTATGTCAAGAAACTTCAACCTGAAAAGCTCGAACCCAAGTCGGAAAAATGCGTCTTCATAGGATACCCTAAAGAAACTATTGGGTATACCTTCTACCTCAGATCCGAAGGCAAGATCTTTGTTGCCAAGAATGGATCCTTTCTAGAGAAAGAGTTTCTCTCGAAAGAAGTAAGTGGGAGGAAAGTAGAACTTGATGAAGTATTACCTCTTGAACCGGAAAATGGCGCAACTCAAGAAAATGTTCCTGAGGTGCCTGCACCGACTAGAGAGGAAGTTAATGATGATGATCATGAAACTTCAGATCAAGTTGCTACTGAACTTCCTAGGTCCACAAGGACACGTTCCGCACCAGAGTGGTACGGCAACCCTGTCTTGGAAATCATATTGTTAGACAACGGTGAACCTTCGAACTATGAAGAAGCGATGGCGGGCCCGGATTCCGACAAATGGCTAGAAGCCATGAAATCCGAGATAGGATCCATGTATGAAAACGAAGTATGGACTTTGACTGACTTGCCTGTTGAGCGGCGAGTCATAGAAAATAAATGGATCTTTAAGAAGAAGACAGACGCGGATGGTAATGTGACCATCTATAAAGCTCGGCTTGTCGCTAAGGGTTATCGACAAGTTCAAGGGGTTGACTACGATGAGACTTTCTCACCGGTAGCGAAGGTAAAGTCCGTCCGAATCATGTTAGCAATTGCCGCATTCTATGATTATGATATGTGGCAAATGGACGTCAAAACGGCATTCCTTAATGGTTTCCTTAAGGAAGAATTGTATATGATGCATCCGGAAGGTTTTGTCGATCCTAAGAATGCTGACAAGGTGTGCAAGCTCCAACGCTCGATTTATGGGCTGGTGCAAGCATCTCGGAGTTGGAACATTCGCTTTGATGAGATGATCAAAGCGTTTGGGTTTACGCAGACTTATGGAGAAGCCTGTGTTTACAAGAAAGTGAGTGGGAGCTCTGTAGCATTTCTCATATTATATGTAGATGACATACTTTTGATGGGAAATGATATAGAACTCTTGGACAACATTAAGGCCTACTTGAATAAGAGTTTTTGAATGAAGGACCTTGGAGAAGCTGCATATATATTAGGCATCAAGATCTATAGAGATAGATCAAGACGCCTCATAGGTCTTTCACAAAGCACATACCATGATAAGATATTGAAGAAATTCAATATGGATCAGTCTAAGAAGGGGTTCTTGCCTGTGTTACAAGGTGTGAAATTGAGCTCAGCTCAATGTCCGACCACGGCAGAAGATATAGAAGAGATGAGTGTCATCCCCTATGCCTCACCCATAGGTTCTATTATGTATGCCATGCTATGTACCAGACCTGATGTAAACCTTGCCGTAAGTTTGGTAGGAAGGTACCAAAGTAATCCCGGCAAGGAACACTGGACAACGGTCAAGAATATCCTGAAGTACCTGAAAAGGACTAAGGAAATGTTTCTCGTTTATGGAGGTGACGAAGAGCTCGTCGTAAAGGGTTACGTCGACGCTAGCTTCGACACAGATCTGGATGACTCCAAGTCACAAACCGGATACGTGTATATTTTGAATGGTGGGGCAGTAAGCTGGTGCAGTTGCAAGCAGAGCGTCGTGGGGGAATCTATATGTGAAGCGGAGTACATGGCAGCCTCGGAGGCAGCGCATGAAGCAATTTGGGTGAAGGAGTTCATCACCGACCTAGGAGTCATACCCAATGCGTCGGGGCCAATCAAACTCTTCTGTGACAACACTGGAGCTATTGCACTTGCCAAGGAGCCCAGGTTTCACAAGAAGACCAGGCACATCAAGCGTCGCTTCAACTCCATTCGTGAAAATGTTCAAGATGGAGACATAGATATTTGTAAAGTACATACGGACCTGAATGTAGCAGATCCGTTGACTAAACCTCTCCCTAGAGCAAAACATGATCAACACCAGAATTCCATGGGTGTTCGATTCATCACAATGTAACTAGATTATTGACTCTAGTGCAAGTGGGAGACTGTTGGAAATATGCCCTAGAGGCAATAATAAAAGCATTATTATTATATTTCCTTGTTCATGATAATTGTCTTTATTCATGCTATAATTGTGTTATCCGGAAAACGTAATACATGTGTGAATAATAGACACCAACATGTCCCTAGTAAGCCTCTAGTTGACTAGCTCGTTGATCAACAGATAGTCATGGTTTCCTGACTATGGACATTGGATGTCATTGATAACGAGATCACATCATTAGGAGAATGATGTGATGGACAAGACCCAATCCTAAACATAGCATAAGATCGTATAGTTCGTTTGCTAGAGTTTTTCCAATGTCAAGTATCCTTTCCTTAGACCATGAGATCATGTAACTCCTGAATACCGTAGGAGTGCTTTGGGTGTACCAAACGTGACAACGTAACTGGGTGACTATAAAGGTATACTACGGGTATCTCCGAAAGTGTCTGTTGGGTTGACACGGATCAAGACTGGGATTTGTCACTCCGTATGACGGAGAGGTATCACTGGGCCCACTCGGTAATGCATCATCATTATGAGCTCAAAGTGACCAAGTGTCTGGTCACGGGATCATGCATTACGGTACGAGTAAAGTGACTTGCCGGTAACGAGATTGAACAAGGTATTGGGATACCGACGATCGAATCTCGGGCAAGTAACATACCGATTGACAAAGGGAATTGTATACGGGATTGCTTGAATCCTAGACATCGTGGTTCATCCGATGAGATCATCGAGGAGCATGTGGGAGCCAACATGGGTATCCAGATCCCGCTGTTGGTTATTGACCGGAGAGCAATCTCGGTCATGTCTACATGTCTCCCGAACCCGTAGGGTCTACACACTTAAGGTTCGGTGACGCTAGGGTTGTAGGGATATGTATATGCAGTAACCCGAATGTTGTTCGGAGTCCCGGATGAGATCATGGACGTCACGAGGAGTTCCAGAATGGTTCGGAGGTAAAGAATTATATATAGTAAGTGCTATTTCAGCCATCGGGACAAGTTTCGGGGTCACCGGTATTGTACCGGGACCACCGGAAGGGTCCCGGGGGTCCACCGGGTGGGGCCACCTATCCCGGAGGGCCCCATGGGCTGAAGTGGGGGAAACCCTAAAAGGGGGGCGCCCCCTTGCTTGGGGGGCGAGCCCCCACCCCTTGGCCGCCGCCCCCCCTAGGCCCCCTATATATAGTGGGGGGGGGGATGGAGGACCTCTCACCTTTGCCTTTGGTGCCTCCCCCTCCGTCTCCAACACCTCCTCCTCCTCCATAGAGCTTGGCGAAGCCCTGCCGGAGTACTGCAGCTCCATCACCACCACGCCGTCGTGCTGCTGCTGGAGCCATCTTCCTTAACCTCTCCTTCCCCCTTGCTGGATCAAGAAGAAGGAGACGTCACGCTGACCGTGCGTGTGTTGAACGCGGAGGTGCCGTCCGTTCGGCGCTAGGATCTCCGGTGATTTGGATCACGTCGAGTACGACTCCCTCATCCCCGTTCTTTGAACGCTTCCGCTCGCGATCTACAAAGGTATGTAGATGGATCCGATCACTCGTTGCTAGATGAACTCATAGATGGATCTTGGTGAAACCGTAGGAAAATTTTTGTTTTCTGCAACGTTCCCCAACAACTGACTAGAAAAGGCACGCTTGGAAGGGACTCAATAATATGCAGGGACGGATATTCTTGGTCTCAAGCACACTACACAGTTCTACAGAACTCTACCTTGGTGACCCCGTATGTCGATGAACACAAGAACAGTCTGCGCTCCAAACACCCGGAGCAGTGCGACGACTGGATTACATGTGAACACATCAGGACTTCCAGCAGTTGGTTGGAAACACGTCTCAGAGGTGACAACACTGTTTGTGTTGAGCTGTACTTGTTGTCTAGGCGACCATCTTTGACTGTATTGATTTACAAAGGATACGAGATAAATGGGAATACATTTTACACGATTGACCAAGATCAAAAGAGTACCAACCAAAATAGCGGTGTCCGCTTTGATGTAACAACCGAGAGGGGAAAGGACACATATTATGATTACATAGTGGACATATGAGAACTTGACTACGGACATGATTTTAAGGTCCTTTTGTTTAAGTGCAAATGGGTCAATCTGTCAAGAGGCGGGGTACAGGTAGACCCACAGTACGAAATGACAACAGTGGATCTGAAAAATCTTGGGTACACTGACGAACCGTTCATCCTAGCCATTGATGTGGCACAGGTTATCTATGTGAAGGACATGTCTACCAGACGGAGAAAAAGAAAAGATAAGGAAGCGAATACATCATACGATGAGCCAAAGCGCCACATAGTTCTTTCAGGAAAAAGGGACATCCTGGGAGTGGAGGGCAAGACAGACATGTCTGAAGATTATGAAAAGTTTCATGAAATTTCTCCCTTCAAAGTCAAGGCTGACCCAAGCATCCTGATAAACGATGAAGATTATCCATGGTTACGGCGCAATAAGCAAATGACACAAGCGAAGAAAAAGTGAAGACTTTCTCCCGCAACTATTATGATGATACCATGCCAACTTTGTAATAGACGAGTATGATACCATTGTCCGTTTTGTACATGCACATGCTATGCCAACTTTTTCAGAGGATGAAATGCTTTAATGTCTTATGGTTTGGCCCTCGTAATACCATTAATCCTGGTTCGCTCCTTGTCAATTATGTTCTCACCAAGAACACTTTCAAGAGGGCAACCACGTGGGCCATTGGTCCCGGTTCGTCTGAACCTTTTGGTCCCGGTTCCACGCACGAACCGGGACCAATGCGCCTCGCCCCTGGCCCATGACCATTAGTCCCGGTTTGTGCCACAAACCGGGACTAAAGGGTTGGTCCTCGTTGCGCTCAGAGTTTAGTCCCACCTCGCCAACTGAAGGGCGCTCACACTGGTTTATAAGCCCGTCCCTCTCTGCCTTGTTGAGCTCCTCTCAAAGTGAAAATAGATGCCCCTATACAGGGAATTTGACCTAAATTCATAGTGAATTTCTCTGAAATTCATAGAAATTGATTATGGATTTAGGTCGAATTTTCTCTATAGGTGCATCTATGTTCATTTTTTTAGTAAAGTTAATCACAAACTTGTGATTCACACAAATTTCAAAGAATTC
>NC_053028.1:456616919-456636919 GCF_003073215.2 Triticum urartu
TAGTAAATAGTAAAAAATATAAATTGAAGCAAATGAAGCAGATGTCATGCTTAATTACGAAAAAAGACTTGTGTTGTGACTTACTGTATCCACTTCGAAGTTCTCGTCCAGCTTGATGCTGAAGCGCCTATCATCATCTAGGAAGATTCCGTCGCACAGGCCGCGCTCGTCTTCGCAGTATTTGCAAATACCGAAATCCTTTTCGTCGTCAGACATTTCCTATGTTCATAGTTAAAACATTAATTGAAAATCGATCGAAGACAACTACCAGGATACTCAACACACAAATCCGGGGCACTCGATATTTCCTACATATTCTGGCACAAGTCATGCCAAAATTCACGGAAAAATCCGGCATGACCTTTGCTAAAATAGGACATATCGAGCGCCTGAAATTTGCCGGAACGGAAATGAATCAACACTCCGGCAAAACATAGGCCACTCGGAGGTGTAACCTGCAAACATGACCGGCCACTTGGATATTGAGCAACACAAGATATACATTTCAAAATATCTTATAGGACTCAAATTAGCATGCATTCAATAAGCAAAAGTAAATCATCTCATGCGTCCGTACATCGTCGAATATTATCACTAATACATCCCGAATAGTGTCATACATATAACATCACTAATACAACTAAAACCCTAGCACACGACGGGTATCGGCGCGGGCGGTGGACACCCACAGAGAAGGAACCATCATGGGATCATAGCTCCAGTGAGATCCCTGGAGAACCTGCCAGGTATTGGAGAACCTGTGCTCCAACGCAAACAAGTAGCGACGGACGTGCGCGTCCTCCTCACTGACACGGTGACGCACCACCTGCGGAGTCCTCGAGCCTCTGGACCGTCACTGGCCCACGCGACCGCCACCAAAGAAGGTTCGGGTCAACGACAGGCTGGCTCCTCACCAACCTGCGCCCCCCGGTAGGTAGCGCCTCCCAGTACCACCCCGGCGGAGCCCAGTCCCGGACATGGCCCATCTGGTCAAGCAGGTGTCGTCCTCCGCCGACTCGACGACGAGGATGCGGGATAGGCATCGTCCACGTCGATGCGAGAAAATTGCTTTAACTAAAAAAATAGCAACAAGTTCTTACTAACGAGTTCTATTAATTCAATTAGTTCTTACTAAAAATAAACTTACTATAAATAAAAATAAACTAATACCTAATTAGTACCTAGTTCTTACTAACTAATTAGTACCTAGGAACTACTGCCCTAATTACCATATAAGTAATTAACTAACTAGCACTAAAAATAGCCTAGGGTTCATACTAACTAGCACTAAATAGCTAGGGTTCATACTAAGCAGAGAAGAGGGATCGGAAGGGGAGAGTGCTTACAGAGGGCGGGGAGAGAGATGGGGTCGGGGGAGACGGCGGCACCGAGGCGCGGCGAGGCGGGGTGGGGAGACGGCGGCGAGGCGGGGTCGGGGGAGACGGGGCGAGGCGGGAGGCGGCGGGAGACGGGAGGGGAGGCGGGGGGTCGGGGAGACGGCGGCGAGGCGGAGGCGACGAGGAATAGTAGAGGAGAATTGGGGGAGGAAGCAGAGGAGAGGGAATCAGGCCGCGCGGGGGGTTAGGTGAAAATAGCTTTAACAGTAGCGTGGGGAGGCAAAACGCGCTGCTGCTAAAATCCGTAGTAGTAGCGCTGTTCGTAGAAGGGCGCTACTACTATACCTAGCACGTCGGGAATGGTGTGGCAATTATAGTAGTAGCGCGTTCTGTTCCTGCCGCGCTACTGCTAAGCGGGTAACAGTAGCGCCGTTCTAGCAGACGCGCTACTGCTAAGTAGCAGTAGCGCCTCATTTTAACAAGCGCTACTGGTAACATTCTGTGTATAAGTTTTCCCTATAGTGTCGAGAGTCTGCTTGGGATCTTGGTGAAGTTACAAACCTACTGAGAGCCTTTGGACATCGGGCCGATAGGCTACATGGGCCAGAGTCAGGACAGTAATTTCCTACCACCAAAACATTAGTCTCGCGCGGTTTCGGGTGACCAGAGGCCTATTTGGCGCTTCGTTCAATATTTGGGAGCAGAAGCATTTAACGTTTTCGGTTCTCTTGAATTGAACTTTCAGGATTTGTCAAACTTCAAAATCTTTACTCTTGAAAATCCTAAAGCTACGATTATTTTGGAATGGAGGGGGTACATTTGAATATACATTGTACATGAGTATATATTAAAAAATATGCAACTTACCTCAGTTCATGCATGGTTCCAGATATAATCTCCTTGGTTGCAAAAAAGTTAGGAATGCGTATGAATATATATATAGTATCACATATATATATTGCATGCCGACAAACTCAATCTGTGCTTTATTATTATTAGGGAGAGATACTATTTTGTTCAATGAAATACTTCAGAATGACAATGAGACAACATATGTAAACATTCTTTACTACTTCCTCAGTCTGATGAAATCAAAGTTGCAGGCCATTGTTCTTTAATTGTAGGTTGCATTAATGGTAATGCCGGTTTAACAAAAACAAGAATGCTAGGATACGCTGCTTATCATTACGGTGAATACATTATTTGTTCCTTTAGTTTGTGGTTTGGCAAACCTTTACAAAATGATTTTTCCATCATACATTGTGGCATCGAAAAGAGCTCTCCCATTTCCTGTTAATTTAATGATTTAAGAGATGTTTGACAACAGTTATGTCAAGTTGAATGTTTTGCATCATTATTTTTTACTCCCTAATTTCTTACTCTTTATTTTGGAATAATAGATTTTTAACAAGCTTTAGCATCACCACCTCACTTATAGAAAGCACTGATATATATGTGTGCCAGATAAATGTTGCACAAGGTTCTGATTTCACCCTAGCTATTCTTTACAAATATCATTTCTCCCTTTTTTTTTATTTTTAAGGATCGGTTTGTTACTCCTGGTGGCAAAAAAGATGGCACCCACCTTATATCTATTGTGGGCCAAGGGTACGAGAATTTTTATGAAAGCGTTTCATTTGCTTCTCTTCAATGGAAGTTTCATTTTTCGAGAATGTATCCTAATTTTTGGCCTAATTCTTCTTCTGATGATCGATTCAACCTCTGATCAAAAAGATAGACCTTGGTTCTATTTCATTTTTCTCCCGTCCAAGCTTTGACAAACAACATTAGGAGGGAAAGGGTTAAGCATAATTTTGTCAATGCACGCATCGATTCGTGGATGGATGCCTCTGATCCGCCTAATTAGAGCTAAGCTAGTAGTACTCGTCACTCTCTGCCACTAAGTCATAATTATTTTTCTACCGGCCAGCGCTGAGGAGCAGATAATCACAAATGAACTCTTATATATGGAATAGTTGATGAAAATCTGCAAAGCCGAAGCCATGTCGAAGCGCAGGTACCGGGTAATGCTATGCATGGGGCGTAGAGGAGCCATGTCGTATTAACCTCGATCTCCCTCCCTGCGCCCCTTGATGTGTCCGCGGCGCGCGGCGGAAGACGACGCGTCGCTGCGGCTCATGCGGATCCCGCGAGACCTCGCAGCCAATGCGTAGGAGCGGCTCCACGGGGAGGCACACCTAGGCGGCTCGACTGGGACGCACGGTGTGCGTGAAACTTTGTTGCCGGACACAGAGCGAGTCCCGGCGGCGAAATACAAAGCGTCCATGCAGCTCGTGTGGCTTCGATCATACCTCGCCACCAACAGGAGGCCGTCGTGCAAATCGTCTAGCAGGCTGCCGCTGGCGCACGGCGGTTCCAGACTATGGTGCTACGGCTGTGGATCCGATCAAACTTGTGGACGGTGAGGCCGCGCTCTGGTTGCCGATTTTGTAGTGACTATTGGGGTGGGGGAGGGCATATGCTGGGCTGCCATCGATCTGACCTGCCGCGACTCCTCTTTTACGCCTCTGGATCGGTGTTAATCAGTGGTAAATAGCACCCGCTCGGTGCCTTCCTAGTCTCCAGAACATCCACGATGTGGTCCATGAAGGAAACGTGTGGTATATACTAAGCTGAATTTTCTTGCCGTTTATTCCGTCCTGCTCTTGCCGTTTATTCCGTCCTACAATGGTTGGTTTCCAATTTTATTTATCGAGCGGGCCGAGGCGACGGCTTCCTTTGCTCGCAAAACACATACCTTGTTTTATTAGTAGAAATATAGGTTTATGGAGCGCGGATTTAATTACCAAAACACATATGGACTTTTTTGCGAAACGTATGTGACGGTGAACCCGGAGTCTCAATCCGTACTCTATTATTAAGGAGAGAATTGGTTTTTACTCTGTTTTTCGTTTTGGAGTGGTTCTGTGGTCTTGTCACCTGGGAAATCATCTTCATTTCCTCTCCCAAGTGTCTCATCATTCTCAAAACCTTGCCAAGATCATGTCACTTCACTCCATGACCAAACCCTAATTTCTTTCTCTAGGGAAAATTCCTTTTTTTTCTATTAAAGGAATAACCCTATCTTCCCTAGGTTGTGAAGCAACCTATATTTCCGCCGATCCAAAAATCCCCAAATAATTCTTATAATTTTTTTGGGTCATATCTTCCTCAAATATGGCAAAATACTTCATTGGCCATATTTCTCATCATGCTCAATAAGATCCATTTCCTATTTTGTCCTAAATGGCACATTGTGAAGCAAGTGCTATTTATCTTTGTCCAATTGATCAAACTTTATGTACATCTTTTCCTGTCCAAATAATTGACCTGTGCCAAAATTCAACTTTATTTGCCTAGCCAAACTTCCTCAATGATTTTTCAAAGTTCCTGTCTGAGGGAAGCCTTTGTGAAAGAAGTGCTAGCTAGGGTTATCCAAATGAGTTGAAATTTTGCATGCCTCTTCATTTACCAATATTTTGACACTCCTACAAATTTCAGCCCCATCCAATCATCTATGTGAGCACATGATCAAATCTTTGCTTCTGGTAAAATTTTCAGGTTGTGAAGCAAGTGCATTTTATATTGCTTCAAAAATCTTGATAAATTACCAGATTGTTCTCCTACCCAAATAACTTCTCTCCACAAAATTTGGCACCATTTCACCTAGCCAATATTTCTCTAGAATTCTTGCAAGATTCTGGTCAGAGAAGATAGCTGTGAAGGAAGTAGCATTTTGGTGAATCCAATTGGCATGAAACGTTTACAGCATCTCACTATGACCAGATCATTAGGCCTTGCCAAATTTTTGCTCAAGTGGATGCTTCATCAGAGTGCATCATCCTAATCTAGTTTATGGACCAGTTTATGTGGTTGTAAAGCAACTACATTAAATCTTGGTCTTAACCTTCTCAAAGTTACTAAGATGAAAGTCCTTCTTACCCTAAACCTACCAGACAACTCCATTGCTCCCAATCGCCTCCCTGTTGATCAGTAGTTCTCCTCCAAGTTTACTGCAGTAAACTTCAGAGGTTAATTACCATTTAACCAGAGCACTTTTTAACTGATCGACCACCTCAATTGTAACCTCCCCTGGATGAACTACGCACTAGACAACGTTTGCAAACCTTTGGCACTTTCTCCTCGCTAGCTCACGCAGTCACCACCTCTCTGGCATGCCATGGCCACGTCCAGGATGGCTTCTTGCTCGGGCCCCTCTCCCTCTCGTCGTCTTCGCACTCGTGAGTATGTCCAACAGCTAGCCCGCATCGTCGCCGTCCTCCTGGAGCCACTTCCCCCTCCATCAGCCCTCGTCGCCGCGCGCCCACAGGCGCACTATGGCTGACCGAGGCTTTAATGGCGTTCGGCCGCTTCTCCTCTGCGCCCTCGGCCCCCCCTCACCCTGTGCGCCCGATGACCCACAAGTATAGGGGATCTATCATTGTCCTTTCGATAAGTAAGAGTGTCGAACCCAACGAGGAGCAGAAGGAAATGATAAGCGGTTTCCAGCAAGGTATTCTCTGCAAGTGCTGAAATAAGTGGTAACAGATAGTTTTGTGATAGGATAATTTGTAACGAGCAACAAGTAACAAAAGTAAATAAAGTGCAGCAAGGTGGCCCAATCCTTTTTGTAGCAAAGGACAATCCTGGAAAAACTCTTATATAGAGAAAAGCGATCCCGAGGACACATGGGAATATCGTTAAGCTAGTTTTCATCACGTTCGTATGATTTGCGTTCGGTACTTTGATAATTTGGTATGTGGGTGGACCGGTGCTTGGGTACTGCCCTTACTTGGACAAGCATCCCACTTATGATTAACCTCTATTGCAAGCATCTGCAACTACAACAAAAGTATTAAGGTAAACCTAACCATAGCATGAAACATATGGATCCAAATCAGCCCCTTACGAAGCAACACATAAACTAGGGTTTAAGCTTCTGTCACTCTAGCACCCCATCATCTACTTATTACTTCCCAATGCCTTCCTCTAGGCCCAAATAATGGTGAAGTGTTATGTAGTCGACGTTCACATAACACCACTAGAGGAGAGACAACATACATCTCATCAAAATATCGAAAGAATACCAAATTCACATGACTACTAATAGCAAGACTTCTCCCATGTCCTTAGGAACAAACATAACTACTCACAAAGCATAATCATGTTCATAATCAGAGGGGTATTAATATGCATATAGTATCTGAACATATGATCTTCCACCAAATAAACCAACTAGCATCAATTACAAGGAGTAATTAACACTACTAGCAACCTACTAGCACCAATCCCGGACTTGGAGACAAGAATTGCATACAAGAGATGAACTAGGGTTTTGAGAGGAGATGGTGCTGATGAAGATGTTGATGGAGATTGCCCTCTCCCGATGAGAGGAGCGTTGGTGATGACGATGGCGATGATTTCCCCTCCCGGAGGGAAGTTTCCCCGGCAGAACAGCTCTACCGGAGCCCTAGATTGGTTCCGCCAAGATTCCGCCTTGTGGCGGCGGAGTTTCGTCCGAGGAGATGGCTTATGATTTTTTTCTCATCGAAAGACTTCATATAGCAGAAGATGGACATCGGAGGGCCACCAGGGGGCCCACGAGGTAGGGGCGTGCCTAGGGGGTAGGGCGTGCCCCCACCCTCGTGGGCAGGGTGTGGCCCCTGGTGAACTTCTTGCGCTCGGTATTTTTTATATATTCTGAAAATGTCTTCCGTGAAGTTTCAAGACTTTTGGAGCTGTGCAGAATAGGTCTCTAATATTTGCTCCTTTTCCAGCCCAGAATCCCAGCTGCCGGCATTCTCCCTCTTTATGTAAACCTTGTAAAATAAGAGAGAATAGGCATAAGTATTGTGACATAATGTGTAATAACAGCCCATAATGCAATAAATATCGATATAAAAGCATGATGCAAAATGGACATATCAACTCCCCCAAGCTTAGACCTCGCTTGTCCTCAAGCAAGCCGAAATCGAAAAATATGTCCACATGTTTAGAGATAGAGATGTCGATAAAAGTAAAATATGGACATGAGGGCATCATGATCATTCTTAGAACATCAACTTATATAATTCTTGGCATATGATTTATTATGCTAGAGTAATAATTCAATCACAATTTCAAGTATGAATCGTAAACTTCATTGAAAACTAACAAACTATAATCTCAGTCATTGGAGCAATTGCAATTTATCATAACATAGGAAAGAGTTAATGTATAAGAGCTTTTCAGCAAGTCCACATACTCAACTATCATATAGTCTTTCACAATTGCTGACACTCACGCAATACTTATGGGTATGGAGTTTTAATCAGACACAGAGAAAGATAGGGGCTTATAGTTTTGCCTCCCAACGTTTTACCTCAAGGGTAATGTCAACAATAATAGTTCATGAAAACTCACATCCAATTAGCCATATATACTAGGATCTTTCCAACATACTGTGCTTGCCAAAGGATAAAATGTAAAAAGGAAGGGTGAAGATCACCATGACTCTTATGCAAGGTAGGAGATAAAAGTAAAAGATAGGCCCTTCGCAGAGGGAAGCAGAGGTTGTCATGCGCTTTTATGGTTGGATGCACAAAATCTTAATGCGAAAGAACGTCACTTTATATTGCCACTTGTGATATGGACCTTTATTATGCAGTCTGTTGCTTTTATTTCTTCCATATCACTTGATCGTATAAAGCTTATTTTCTCCCACACTAATAAGTCATACATATTTAGAGAGCAATTTTTATTGCTTGCACCGATGACAACTTACTTGGAGGATCTTACTCAATCCATAGGTAGGTATGGTGGACTCTCATGGCAAAACTGGTTTAAGGGTATTTGGAAGCAGAAGTAGTATCTCTACTTGCTGCAATGAATTTGGCTAGCATGAGGGGGAAAGGCAAGCTCAACCATGTTGGATGATCCATGACAATATAATTTATCTCAGATGTAAGAAAACATAACCCATTACATTGTCTTCCTTTTCCAACATCAACTCTTTAGCATGTCATATTTTAATGAGTGCTCACAATCATAAAAGATGTCCAAGATAGTATATTTATATGTGAAGACCTCTCTTTCTTTATTACTTCCTATTAATTGCAACGATGACCAAAACTATGTTTGTCAACTCTCAACAACTTTTATTCATCATACTTTTTCTATGTGAGCTCATTACTCTCCATAAGATTCACATGATCTCTTTGTTTCTTTTTATTTCTTTCTCTTTTCTTTTATTACCTTAGGATCATGGCAAAATAATCAAGCCCTTGACTCAACACTAATCTTTATTATATTGCTCACGGACTCGATTACATAGAAGGATCATAAAGCAAAACTCAAAACTAGATCATGCCATAAACTTTATTCTACTAGATCAAGATATTACCAAAAGGATCGAACTAAGAGATAAAAGTGATGGTGATACGATACCGGGGCACTCCTCCCAAGCTTGGTAGTTGCCAAGGGGAGTGCCCATACCTATGTGATTATGACTCTCTTTTCAGGGATGGTGATGTGATATTCTTGGCGATGATGCCCCTCAGCATACGATTCTCCTCCTCGAGCTTATTGACTTGCTGCTTGAGGTCCATTATTTCCTTTCAGAGTTTTCCTATAACAACCAAAGCTCCCTGCACCCAAGGGTGTTGCATAGCTGCGGGAGAACCAGTGACACTCTTTTTCATATTCTCATAAGAAAGAAATCTAACATTGGAAGGGATAACCGAGTTTGGAATAGCTGAGCTCTGCAGTTCTCCCATTGTGAATCCAGCTCGGAAGCGGGAAGTGACTTCTTGATCCTCTTCCATGGCATCTATCCTCTTCAATTCAGCCTCCATCTCTTCCTCCGTTGCTGGCCCAAGGAGATCAACATTGTTGTTTGTCATTGATCTCGGTGCCGGATGAGACACCCGGCTCTCCCGGACCGACTCTTGCGAAGACATCTTGCTCTAATCTGCAGCAACAACAGCTCGAAACACAAACAGAGGATAATTGCGTGATACGGGAGTCAAAACCCCGGGAGATTATATAGTGAATTTTTACCGACCAAAATACGTGTCGTGTAAGAAAATGGAGTCCGGAGAGCGCATGAGGTGCCCACGAGTTAGGGGGCGTGCCCAGTAGGGTAGGGCACGCCCTCCACCCTCGTGGAGGCCTCGTGTCCTTCCCGGACTGCTTCTTATTTTTCTATTTCTCTAAATATTCCAAAACGGAGAAATATTGCCTTAAATATTGTTTTGGAGTCGGTTTACTTACCGTACCACATACCTATTCATTTTCGGAGTCTGAAACGTTTCGAAAAGTGTCCCTTATGTATTCCTCCGGGGTTACGGTTTCAATAACATTGGTTTCAACATTTATGGGATTACCAGAGATATAATGTTTGACTCTTTGACCGTTCACCACCTTCGGATTTGTGCCTTCGAAGTTGTTCATTTTTATGGCACCAAAACGATAGACCTCCTCGATAACATAAGGACCTGCCCATTTAGAGAGTCGTTTTCCTGCAAAAAATCTTAAACGAGAGTTGTATAGCAATACATAATCACCTACATTAAACTCATGCTTTTGTATCATTTTATCATGCCATCTTTTAACCTTTTCTTTAAACAACTTGGCATTTTCATAGGCTTGGGTTCTCCATTCATCAAGTGAGCTAATATCAAATAACCTCTTCTCACCGGCAAGTTTAAAATCATAATTGAACTCTTTAATAGCCCAATATGCCTTGTGTTCTAGTTCGAGAGGTAAGTGACATGCTTTTCCATAAACCATTTTATACGGAGACATACCCATAGGATTTTTACATGCAGTTCTATAGGCCCATATGCAGCTCTATTACTCAATTCTACTTGACCACTAGACTGAGGGTGATAAGGGGATGCAATTCCATGATTAACATCATACTTAGCAAGCATTTTACGGAAAGCACCATGAATAAAATGTGAACCACCACCAGTCATTAAATATCTAGGGACTCCAAATCTTGGAAAAATAACTTCTTTAAGCATTTTAATAGAAGTGCTATGATCAGCACTACTAGTTGGAATAGCTTCTACCCACTTAGTAACGTAATCAACAGCAACTAAAATATGTGTATATCCATTAGAGGAAGGAAAAGGTCCCATATAGTAAAAGCCCCAAACATCAAATGGTTCAATAATGAGTGAATAGTTCATAGGCATTTCTTGACGTCTACTAATATTACCAATTCTTTGACATTCATCACAAGATAAGACAAACTTACGGGCATCCTTGAAGAGAGTAGACCAATAAAAACCAGATTGCAATACCTTATGTGAAGAGAGTAGGCCAATAAACACCTGATTGGAATTTACCCTCTGAAGAAGCACCGTGCGGCTATTGGGTATACTCTTGATGATCTTAAGGGAATTAGTCCCACTCTATGTCAACATAAAATAAATTTGGAGGAAGATGCCAAACCAGTTCATGATCATCAACGATGGCTGAATCCTAAGATGAAGGAAGTGGTAAGAAAGGAAATACTAAAGCTTCTTGAGGCAGGTATAATTTATCCCGTTGCTGATAGTCAGTGGGTAAGTCATGTCCATTGCGTCCCTAAGGAGGGAGGTATTACTATCATTCCTAATGATAAAGATGAGTTGATCCCACAAAGAATTATTACAGGTTATAGGATGGTAATTGATTTCCGCAAATTAAATAAAGCTACTAAAAAGATCACTACCCGTTACCTTTTATCGATCAAATGCTAGAAAGATTAACCAAACATACTCATTTTTGCTTTCTAGATGGTTATTCTGGTTTCTCTCAAATACCTGTGTCAGCCAAGGATCAATCAAACACTACTTTTACTTGCCCTTTTGGTGCTTTTGCTTATAGACGTATGCCTTTTGGTTTATGTAATGCACCTACTACCTTTCAAAGATGCATGATGGCTATATTCTCTGACTTTTGTGAAAAGATTTGTGAGGTTTTCATGGATGATTTCTCCGTCTATGGATCTTCTTTCAATGATTGCTTGAGCAATCTAGATCGAGTTTTGCAGAGATGTGAGAAACTAATCTTGTCTTGAATTGGGAAAAGTGCCACTTTATGGTTAATGAAGGTATTGTCTTGGGGCATAAAGTTTCTGAAAGAGGTATTGAAGTTGATAAAGCCAAGGTTGATGCTATTGAAAAGATGCCATGTCCCAAGGACATCAAAGGTATAAGAAGTTTCCTTGGTCATGCCAGATTTTATAGGAGGTTCATTAAGGACTTCTCAAAAATTTCTCGGCCTCTGACTAATTTATTACAAAAATATATACCATTTGTCTTTGATGATGACTGTGTAGAAGCATTTGAAATACTTAAGAAAGCATTGATCTCTGCACCTATTGTTCAGCCACCTGATTGGAATTTACCCTTTGAAATTATGTGTGATGCTAGTGATTATGCTGTAGGTGCTGTTCTAGGGCAAAGAATTGATAAGAAATTAAACGTTATTCAATATGCTAGTAAAACCCTAGACAATGCTCAAAGAAATTATGCTACTACTGAAAAAGAATTCTTAGGTTGATTGTGATTTTTGTTTCTTATTAGTTCATTTGACCTTTAATTTTTTTACTTTTTTTGTATTCTAAAGTAATCTATTCACACTGATCATGCTGCTATTAAATATCTTATGGAAAAGAAAATGCTAAACCTAGACTTATTAGATGGGTTCTCTTGCTACAAGAATTTGATTTACTATTTGTTGATAGAAAGGGAGCTGAGAACCCCGTTGCAGGACAACTTGTCTAGGTTAGAAAATGTGCTTGATGACCCACTTCCTATTGATGATAGCTTTCCTGATGAGCAATTAAATGTCATAAATGCTTCTCATACTGCTCCATGGTATGCTGATTATGCTAATTACATTGTTGCTAAGTTTATACCACCTAGTTTCACATACCAGCAAAAGAAAAAGTTCTTCTATGATTTGAGGCATTACTTTTGGGATGACCCACATCTTTATAAAGAAGGAGTAGATGGTGTTATTAGACGTTGTGTACCTGAGCATGAACAGGAACAGATCCTACGCAAGTGTCACTCCGAAGCTTATGGAGGACACCATGCTGGAGATAGAACTGCACATAAGGTATTGCAATCTGTTTTTATTGGCCTACTCTCTTCAAGGATGCCCGTAAGTTTGTCTTATCTTGTGATGAATGTCAAAGAATTGGTAATATTAGTAGACGTCAAGAAATGCCTATGAACTATTCACTCGTTATTGAACCATTTGATGTTTGGGGCTTTTGACTATATGGGACCTTTTCCTTCCTCTAATGGATATACACATATTTTAGTTAGCTTGTTGATTATGTTACTAAGTGGGTAGAAGCTATTCCAACTAGTAGTGCTGATCATAACACTTCTATTAAAATGCTTAAAGAAGTTATTTTTCCAAGATTTGGAGTCCCTAGATATTTAATGACTGATGGTGGTTCACATTTTATTCATGGTGCTTTCCGTAAAATGCTTGCTAAGTATGATGTTAATCATAGAATTGCATCTCCTTATCACCCACAGTCTAGTGGTCAAGTAGAATTGAGTAACAAGAGTAAGAAGAGCTCAAATTAATTTTGCAAAAGACTGTTAATAGATTTAGAAAGAATTGGTCCAAGAAACTTGATGATGCATTATGGGCCTATAATAACATGATATCTCTCTCTTCCTCATGCTCTGAAAGGATAGCACTAATAATAACAGGATATATCTTTTTCTCATCAAGATAAGCATATTTAAGAGTATCAGGCAACGGTTTAAGCTCAAACATGGGATCACCCTTAGGTGGAGGAGGATCCCCTAGGATTTCAACAGGCAAATTGTGTTTCAGAATAGGTTCCTGTTTAAAGAATACTTCATCTATTTCCCTTCTTTCATTCATAAACATATCATTTTCATGGTCTAACAAATATTGTTCTAAAGGATCACTAGGAGGTACCGCAATAGAAGCAAGACCAATAATTTCATCCTTACTAGGTAATTCTTCTTCACGGTGTTGTCTACTAAATTTAGAGAAATTAAATTCATGAGACATATCATCTAAACCGATATTAACAACATCCTTTTTGCAATCTATCTTAGCATTAACAGTGTTTAAGAAGGGTCTACCAAATATAATGGGACAAAAGCTATCTTGTGGCGAACCAAGAACAAGAAAATCAGTAGGATATTTAGTTTTCCCACACAAGAATTCAACATCCCTAACAATCCCCATTGGTGAAATAGTATCTCTATTGGCAAGTTTAATTGTGACATCAATATGTTCTAACTCAACAGGTGCAATATCATGCATAATTTCTCTATATAGGCCAATAGGTATTGCACTAGCACTGGCACCCATATCACATAAACCATGATAACAATGATCTCCTATTTTAACAGAAATAACAGGCATGCCTACCACAGGTCTAGGTTTATCTTTAGCACAAGGTTTAGCAATTCTAGCAGTTTCATCACAGAAATAAATAACATGCCCATCAATATTATCAGCCAAGAGATCTTTAACAATAGCAATATCAGGTTCAACTTTAATTTGCTCAGAAGGTGTATAAGTTTTAATATTGCTTTTACGAACCACAGTTGAAGCTTTAGCATGATCCTTTATCCTACAGGGAAAGGTGGTTTCTCAACATAAGAAGTAGGAACAATCGGATCATTATAAGTGATAGTCTTTTCTTCAACTTTAATAGGTGCAGCTACTTTTACTTCTATGGGAGGATGATATTTAAACCATTTCTCCTTGGGGAGATCAACATAAGTAGCAAAAGATTCACAGAAAGAAGCTACTATCTCAAAGTCAAGTCCATATTTAGTGCTAAATTTACGGAAAACATCGGTATCCATAAAAGATTTAACACAATCAAACCTTGGTGTCATACTTGACTCCTTACCTTTTTCGAGGTCCCAATCTTCAGAGTTGCGTTTAATTCTTTCCAATAAATCCCATTTGAATTCAATAGTCTTCATCATAAAAGAGCTAGCACAAGAAGTATCAAGCATGGTGTGATTGCTATCAAAAAGCTGAGCATAATTTTTTGAATAATCATTTCTCTTGAGAGCTCATGATTGGGGCATGAATATAACATTGATTTAAGCCACCCCCAATCTTGAGCGATGCTTTCTCCATCGCGAGGCCAAAAATTATATATGTAATTGAGATCACGATGAAAAAGATGCATAGGATAAAACTTCTGATGAAATTCCAATTTCAATTGTTTGTAGTTCCATGACCCCGTATCATCACATAGCCTATACCATGTTAATGCATCTCCCTTCAAAGATAAAGGGAAGACCTTCTCCTTAACAACATCTCCGGGTACACCTGCATGCTTAAATAATCCACAAACTTCATCCACATATATTAGATGCTCATCAGGATGCTTTGTTCCATCTCCTACAAAAGGATTAGCTAGCAGTTTTCCTATCATACCCGAAGGAATTTCGAAGCAGACATTTTCATTTTCAGTAGGTTCCGTAGGTTGAGGAGCAACTCTTTGCTCTACTGGTCGGGGTGAAGATACCCCGAACAAGCCCCTCGGAGGAATACTTCCATAGTAACAAGTGACAGTAAATTTCAGCACACTATATAAATTTTTCCTTACCAAATTGCACCTACCAAAGGCACTTCACTCCCCGACAACGGCGCCAGAAAAGAGTCCTGATGACCAACAAGTATAGGGGATCTATCATAGTCCTTTCGATAAGTCAGAGTGTCGAACCCAACAAGGAGCAGAAGGAAATGATAAGCGGTTTCCAGCAAGGTATTCTCTGCAAGTGCTGAAATAAGTGGTAACAGATAGTTTTGTGATAGGATAATTTGTAACGAGCAACAAGTAACAAAAGTAAATAAAGTGCAGCAAGGTGGCTTAATCCTTTTTGTAGCAAAGGACAAGCCTGGACAAACTCTTATATAGAGAAAAGCTCTCCCGAGGACACATGGGAATATCGTCAAGCTAGTTTTCATCACTTTCTATTGATTCGCGTTCGGTACTTTGATAATTTGGTATGTGTCTAGACCGGTGCTTGGGTACTATCCGTACTTGGACAAGCATCCCACTTATGATTAACCTCTATTGCAAGCATCCACAACTACAACAAAAGTATTAAGGTAAACTGATACGTCTCCAATGTATCTATAATTTTTGATTGCTCCATACTATATTATCTACTATTTTGGACATTATTGGGCTTTATTATCCACTTCTATATTATTTTTGGGACTAACTTATTAACCGGAGGCCCAGCCCAGAATTGTTGTTTTTTTCCTGTTTTAGGGTTTCGAAGAAAAGGAATATCAAATGGGGAGTCCAAACAGAATGAAACCTTCGGGAACGTGATTTTCTCAACGAACAAAACCCAAGAGACTTGGACCCTACGTCAAGACACAAAAGAGGAGGCCACGAGGTAGGGGGGTTCGCCTACCCCCCCAGGCGTGCCCTCCACCCTCGTGGGCCCCCTGTTGCTCCACCGACGTACTCCTTCCTCCTATATATACCTACGTACCCCCAAACGATCGGAGACAGAGCCAAAAACCTAATTCCACCGCCGCAACTTTCTGTATCCATGAGATCCCATCTTGGGGCCTGTTCCGGAGCTCCGCCGGAGGGGGGCATATCGATCACGGAGGGCTTCTACATCAACACCATAGCCCCTTGGATGAAGTGTGGGTAGTTTTTACCTCAGACCTTATGGGTCCATAATTATTAGCTAGATGGCTTCTTCTCTTTTGGATCTCAATACAATTGTTCTCCCCCTCTCTTGTGGAGAACTATTCGATGTTAATTCCTTCTTTTTGCGAGTGTGTTTGTTGAGACCGATGAATTGTGGGTTTATGATCAAGTATATGAACAATATTTGAATCTTCTCTGAATTCTTATGTATGATTGGTTATCTTTGCAAGTCTCTTCGAATTATCAGTTTGGTTTGGCCTACTAGATTGATCTTTCTTGCAATGGGAGAAGTGCTTAGCTTTGGGTTGAATCTTGCGGTGTCCTTTCCCAGTGACAGTAGGGGCAGCAAGGCACGTATTGTATTGTTGCCATCGAGGATAACAAGATGGGGTTTTCTTCATATTGCATGAGTTTATCCCTCTACATCATGTCATCTTGCTTAAGGCATTACTCTATTTTCATTAACTTAATACTCTAGATGCATGCTGGATAGCGGTCGATGAGTGGAGTAATAGTAGTAGATGCAGGGAGGAGTCAGTCTACTTGTCTTGGACGTGATGCCTATATACATGATCATACCTAGATATTCTCATAACTATGTTCAATTCTGTCAATTGCTCAATAGTAATTTGTTCACCCATCGTAGAATACCTATGCTCTCGAGAGAAGCCACTAGTGAAACCTATGGCCCCCGGGTCTATCTTTATCATATTAATCTCCTACTACTTAGTTATTTCCTTTTCTCTTCACTTTGCCTTTATTTTACTTTGCATCTTTATCACAAAAATACCAAAAATATTATCTTATCATATCTATCAGATCTCACTCTCGTAAGTGGCCGTGTAGGGATTGACAACCCCTATTCGCGTTGGTTGCGAGGATTTATTTGTTTTGTGCAGGTACGAGGGACTCGCGCGTAGCCTCCTACTGGATTGATACCTTGGTTCTCAAAAACGGAGGGAAATACTTACGCTACTTTGCTGCATCATCCCTTCCTCTTTGGGGAAAACCAACGCAGTGCTCAAGAGGTAGCAAGAAGGATTTCTGGTGCCGTTGCCGGGGAGGTCTACGCAAAAGTAAACATACCAAGTACCCATCACATACCCTTATCTTTCGCATTACATTATTTTCCATTTGCCTCTCGTGTTCCTCTCCCCCACTTCACCCTTGCCGTTTTATTCGCCCTCTCTCTCCCTATCCTCCATCTCTTTCTCTATTTGCCTCCTTTTGCCCGCTTGCTATTTGTTTGTTTGTGTGTTAGTTCGTTTGCTTGTCACGATGGCTCAAGATAATACTAAATTATGTGACTTCACCAATACCAACAACAATGATTTTATTAGCACTCCAATTGCTCCTCTTACCTATGCTGAATCTTGTGAAATTAATACTGGTTTGATGAATCTTGTCATGAAAGATCCGTTTTCCGGCCTTCCTAGTGAAGATGCCGCTACCCATCTAAATAGCTTCGTTGATTTGTGTGATATGCAAAAGAAGAAAGATGTGGATAATGATATTGTTAAATTGAAGCTATTTCCTTTTCACTTAGAGATCATGCTAAAGCTTGGTTTTCGTCTTTGCCTAAAAATAGTATTGATTCATGGAATAAGTGCAAAGATGCTTTTATCTCTAAGTATTTTCCTCCCACTAAAATCATCTCTCTTAGAAACGATATCATGAATTTTAAGCAACTTGATCATGAACATGTTGCACAAGCTTGGGAGAGAATGAAACTAATGATACGTAATTTCCCTACTCATGGTTTGAATTGTGGATGATTATACAAAATTTTTATGCCGGATTGAATTTTGCTTCTAGAAATCTTTTAGATTCGGCCGTGGGAGACACTTTTATGGAAATCACTTTAGGAGAAGCTACTAAACTCCTAGATACTATTGTGGTTAATTATTCTCAATGGCATACTGAAAGATCTACTAATAAAAAGGTGCATGCGATAGAAGAAATTAATGTTTTGAGTGGAAAGATGGATGAACTTATGAAATTATTTGCTAATAAGAGTGTTTCTTCTGATCCTAATGATATGCCCTTGTCTACTTTGATTGAGAATAATAATGAATCTATGGATGCAAATTTTGTTGGTAGGAACAATTTTGGTAACAACGCGTATAGAGGAAATTTTAATCCTAGGCCTTATCCTAGTAATCCCTCTAATAATTATGGTAATTCCTACAACAATTCTTATGGAAATTATAATAAGATGCCCTCTGATTTTGAATCTAATACTAAAGAATTTATTACTTCGCAAAAGAATTTTAATGCTTTGATTGAAGAAAAATTGCTTAAGATTGATGAGTTGGCTAGGAACGTTGATAGAATTTCTCTTGATGTTGATTCTTTGAAACTTAGATCTATTCCACCTAAGCATGATATCAATGAGTCTCTCAAAGCCATGAGAATTTCCATTGATGAGTGCAAAGAAAGAACCACTAGGATGCGCGCTAAGAAAGATGCCTTTATAAGAGCGTGTTCTTCTAGTTTTTTTTGACCTGAAACTGTAGGGTATGGACCCCACAGTAATTTTATTGCTCTCAAAAAAGGTTACATATGTACAGAACTTACAAGGTCGAAAAGACCCAAGAAAGCAAAAAAGAGGGAAAACAAAAAACTCACCTCAAGGTGGCAAAAAGGAAATCCATCTAAGCAGGTCCTCTTTGAACTTAGGCTTAATTCTATGAACCAAAAGGGAAATGTCTAGAATAAAAGAAGACCTCCATCTACGAAAAGAGGGTGTAACATTCCTAAAAACCCTATCATTCCTAACATTCCAGATGTTCCAGCATGCCAGGAAAACCACCTCAGAGAAGAAAGGCTTAGCAAAATCCCTTCTAGCATGATAGGCAATGGCAACCATATCATCTCCAGCCATCCAGTTGATTTGAAGATAATTCCAGACCCTACAACTGAAATTACATTGAAAGAATAGGTGATCTCTATCCTCCTTGGTGTGTGTTGGACAAAGTACACAATGGTTTGATTCAGAAACATTCCAGTGCCTTCTCTCCAGCATATCCTGAGTGTTCACCCGATCCATAATCAACATCCAAGCAAAGAACTTGATCCTCATAGTGCAGCAGCTAGCCCACACCCAGGACAAGAGTGGGTTGGGCACAATGTGTTTATGCAAGAAGGAATAGTATTTCTTGGCGGAATATCCCTTTCCATCCTCTTTCCATACCCATGTGTCATTGAGCTGAGGATTATGGTCAGAAAGCAAAAGCAGGTTTTGCAAAGACTGCAGCTCTCCAAAAGCTCTCTCAGAGAGGGGTAAATGGAATAAAGAGGTGAGCTCAGTTGATTCAAAAACCTCCGCAGCAGAGATAATGGGATCAATAGAAAACTAAAAAAGCCTAGCAAACCTTTGCTCAAGAGGAATATTAGTGTCCCCCAATGTCCAAGAATCAGACCAAAAGAGGACAGTGTCACCCTTATTAACATGCACTGCATTGACCATCCTGAATTTATCCATTAACTTGCATATATCCCTCCACCAGAAAGAGCCACAAATGATGGTGGCATGAGGAACCCTACCATGGTAGTAAGTATTCCAGATGAGTTGAACCCAGGGCACATCAACTTTATTATAGAATTTGCTAGCATGTTTAAGGAGTAGGGCCTCATTCTGCAACTTCAGATTCAAAATACCCAAGCCACCTTTGTTCTTTGGTCTACAAACCAAACCCCAAGCTGCCAGTGATTGACCAGAATCGTGGCCATACTTCCTCCAAAGACACTGCCTCTGAATTCTCTCTAGCTGCTTTAAAATACCAGGAGGCAAGTCTAGACTACATAGGAAAAAAATTGGCACAGAAGAAAGGGCAGATAACAGGTACTACAGTCTTCCTCCATGTGCAAGGAAAGAAGAGCTAACAGAGAGCTTCCTTTCCATACTATCAACTAGAGGCATTAAGTCCAAGATCTTGGGTTTTTGTAATTCCCACAGGAAGGCCAAGATAAGTAAAAGGTAGGGTGCCAAC
>NC_053028.1:456640795-456678700 GCF_003073215.2 Triticum urartu
GTGGGAGACTCTCTTCTTCAATTTGCACAAAATTATATATTTCCCTTAAGGCAGCTTGTTTCTTATGAGCAGGGAAATATTTAGCAGAGAAGTAATAAATCATATCCTGGGGACTACGCACACAACCAGGATCAAGGGAATTAAACCATGTTTTAGCATCACCCTTTAATGAGAACGGAAACAACTTAAGGATAAAGTAATAGCGAGTTTTCTCATCATTAGTGAATAGGGTGGCCATATCATTTAATTTAGTAAGATGTGCCACAATAGTTTCAGATTCATAGCCATAAAAAGGATCAAATTCAACCAAGGTAATTAACTCAGGATCGACAGAGAAATCATAATCCTTATTAGTAATAAAGATAGGTGAAGTAGCAAAAGCAGGGTCATGTTTCATTCTAGCATTCAAAGATTTTTCTTTCTGCTTAGCTAATAATTTCTTAAGATCATATCTATCATTGCAAGCAAGAAAGTCTCTAGCATTTTCTTCATCCATAACATAGACCTCAGGCACAACAGGCAATTAATATCTAGGGGGAGAATCTTCATCATCACTTTCATCAATATTATCAGTTTCAATAATTTCATTCTCTCTAACCCTAGCAAGTTGTGCATCAAGAAATTCACCTAGTGGCACAGTATTATCAAGCATAGAAGTAGTTTCATCATAAGAATCATGCAAACAAGAAGTGGCATCATCAATAACATGCGACATATCAGAATGAATAGCAGGAGTAGGTGTCGCAAGCTTACTCAAAATAGAAGGTGAATCAAGTGCAGAGCTAGATGGCAGTTCCTTACCTCCCCTCGTAGTTGAGGGAATTTCTTTGGTTCTTTGATCTTTCAAGTTCTTCATAGTGATCAATAGATATAAATCCCAAGTGACTCAAAGAATAGAGCTATGCTCCCCGGCAATGGTGCCATAAAATAGTCTTGATAACCCACAAGTATAGGGGATCGCAACAGTTTTCGAGGGTAGAGTATTCAACCCAAATTTATTGATTCGGCACAAGGGGAGCCAAAGAATATTCTCAAGTATTAGCAGCTGAGTTGTCAATTCAACCACACCTGGAAACTTAATATCTGCAGCAAAGTAATATGATAGTAGTGGTAACGGTGGCAAAAGTAACGGTAGCAGTTTTGGTTTTATAGTGATTGTAACAGTAGCAACAGAAAAGTAAATAAGCGAAGAACAATATGTGAAAAGCTCGTAGGCAATGGATCAGTGATGGATAATTATGTCGGATGTGATTCCTCATGCAATAGTTATAACATAGGGTGACACAGAACTAGCTCCAGTTCGTCAATATAATGTAGGCATGTATTCCGAATATAGTCATGCGTGCTTATGGAAAAGAACTTGCATGACATCTTTTGTCCTACCCTCCCGTGGCAGCGGGGTCCTATTGGAAACTAAGGGATATTAAGGCCTCCTTTTAATATAGTACCAGACCAAAGCAATAACACTTAGTGAATACATGAACTCCTCAAACTACGGTCATCACCGGTAAGTATCCCAATTATTGTCACTTCGGGGTTAACGGATCATAACACATAATAGGTGACTATAGACTTGCAAGGTAGGATCAACAACTCACATATATTCAAGGAAACATAATAGGTTCAGATCTGAAATCATGGCACTCGGGCCCTAGTGACAAGCATTAAGCATAGCAAAGTCATAGCAACAACAATCTGAGAACATAATGGATACTAGACCCTAACAAAACTAACTAGATTACATGATAAATCTCATCCAACCCATCACCGTCCAGCAAGCCTACGATGGAATTACTCACGCACGGCAGTGAGCATCATGAAATTGGTGATGGAGGAAGGTTGATGATGACGATGGCGACGGATTCCCCTCTTCGGAGCCCCGAACGGACTCCAGATCAGCCCTCTCGAGAGAGATTAGGGCTTAGCGGCGGCTCCGTATCGTAAAACGCGATGAATCCTTCTCTCTGTTTTTTTCTCCTCGAACGTGAATATATGGAGTTGGAGTTGAGGTCGGTGGAGCTTCAGGGGGCCCACGAGGCAGGGGTGCGCGCCCCCCACCCTCGTGGACAGGGTGTGGGCCCCCTGGCCTTGATTCTTTCGCCAATATTTTTTATATATTCCAAAAATATTCTCCATTGATTTTCAGGTCATTCCAAGAACTTTTATTTCTGCACAAAAATAACACCATGGCAATTTTGCTGAAAATAGCGTTAGTCCAGGTTAGTTCCATTCAAATCATGCAAGTTAGAGTCCAAAACAAGGGCAAAAGTGTTTGGAAAAGTAGATACGTCGGAGACGTATCAATCATATCACGGGGCTTGGATGCACCGGCGAAGTTTGCACCAACTCTCAAGGTGAGAAAGGGCAATGCCCAGTACCGAAGAGGCTAGCAATGATGGAAGGGTGAGAGTGCGTATAATCCATGGACTCAACATTAGTCATAAAGAATTCACATAATTATTGAAAAAATCCACAAGTCATCAAAACCAAGCACTACGCGCATGCTCCTAGGGGGATAGATTGGTAGGAAAAGACCATCGCTCGTCCCCGACCGCCACGCATAAAGAAAGCAATCAAAGAACATCCCGTGCTTCAAATTCGTCACACAACGTTTACCATACGTGCATGCTGCGGGACTTGCCAACTTCAACACAAGTATTTCTCAATTCCACAATTACTCAACTAGCACAACTCTAATATTACCACCTTTATATCTCGAAACAACTATCAAGAATCAAACTTCTCATAGTATTTAATGCACTCTATATGAAAGTTTTTATTATACCCATCTTGGATGCCTATCTATTAGGACTAATTTCATAATTAAAGCAAATTACCATGCTATTCTAAAAGACTCTCAAAATAATATAAGTGAAGCATGAGAGATCAATAATTTCTATAAAATAAAACCACCACCGTGCTCTAAAAAGATATAAGTGAAGCACTAGAGCAAAATTATCTAACTCAAAAGATATAAGTGTACAGTATACTAATAAATTCTGATTCATGTGTGTCTCTCCAAAAGGTGTGCACAGCAAGGATGATTGTGGTAAACTAAAAAGCAAAGACTCAAATAATATAAGACACTCCAAGCAAAACACATATCATGTGGTGAATAAAAATATAGCCTCAAGTAAAGTTACCGATAGATGAAGACGAAATAGGGGATGCCTTCCGGGGAATCCCCAAGCTTAGGATTTTGTTTGTCCTTGTATTTTACCTTGGGGTGCCTTGGTAATCCCCAAGCTTAGGCTCTTGCCACTCCTTGTTCCAAAATCCATCAAATCTTTACCCAAAAACTTGAAAACTTCACAACACAAAACTCAACAGAAAATCTCATGAGCTCCGTTAGTATAAGAAAACAAATCACCACTTTAAGGTACTGTAATAAACTCATTCTTTATTTATATTGGTGTTAAACCTACTGTATTACAACTTCTCTATGGTTCATACCCCCTGATACTAGCCATAGATTCATCAAAATAAGCAAACAACACACGAAAAACAGAATCTGTCAAAAATAGAACAGTCTGTAGTAATCTGTAGGTTTCGAATACTTCTGTAACTCCAAAAATCCTGAGAAATTAGGACATCCTAAATAATTTGTATATTGATCTACTGCAGTTGGAAACAGTATTTTATCACTCTCTGGTAAAAAATTAAAATTATTCTCGTGAGCGCATACTTTCTGATTTTTTCCAGCAAGATCAAATAACAATCATCCAAGAAGATCCTAAAGGATTTATTTGGTACAAACACTAATTAAAACATAAAAAACACAATCATAACAGATTATAGATGATTTATTTATTACTAAACAGGAACAAAAATAAAATTGGGTTGCCTCCCAACAGGCGCTATCGTTTAACGCCCCTAGCTAGGCATAAAAACAAGAATAGATCCAGGTATTGTCCTCTTTGGTAGGCAATTCTTCAATTGAACACTTATAGCCCTTAGGAGGTTCTTTATTTTTTGCAAATGATCAAACTCCTAGGTAGGAAATCAAGAAATTCATTTGTAGCAAAAGGTTCTTTAACAATATCTAAAAAGTTGGGGTGAACACTTATTGATTTGAGATCTTCATTTTTCTTACTAGAAGATTCACCCTTATTTTTAGGAACATAGATAAATTTGGCAACTTTGGTATGAGGAGGATTTGAGGTGTTTTTAATGGCAGAAAAAGCGGACCCCAAGTTGGTAATAATCTCTTCGAGTTTATCAATTCTAGTGGAATCTTGATCTATCTTTTCAGTAACTATGGGTTCCTTTTCCTTAAGATTTTTCAGAGTAACTCCTACCTTAGATCCATATTTAGTATTTTGATTGTGGATCTTTTTATCCAAATTTTCAATTAGCACTACAGTGGCAATTTTACTTTCAATAATATCAAGCCTTTGCATCACATGTTCCAAAGTTAAAATAGTTCAATTGGCCAAAAGAGGTGGTGGGCCTAACAAATCTATCATGGCATTATAAGAATCAAAAGTATGGCTTCCCAAGAAATTCCCTCCAGTGATGGTGTCACGAACATATCTATACCAAGGAGTGATGTTGATACGTCTCCAACGTATCTATAATTTTTGATTGCTCCATGCTATATTATCTACTGTTTTGGGCAATATTGGGCTTTATTTTCCACTTTTATATTATTTTTGGGACTAACCTATTAACCGGAGGCCCAACCCAGATTTGTTGTTTTATGCCTATTTCAGTGTTTTGAAGAAAAGGAATATCAGACGGAGTCGAAACGGTACGAAATCAACTGGAGAAGTTATTTTTGGAAGGAAACACACCTAATGGACTTGGACCCCACGTCAGAAGATACGGGAGCTGCCCACGAGGGTGGGGGCGCCCACCCCCCTAGGGCGCGCCCCCTGCCTCGTGGGGCCCCCGTGGCTCCCCTAACATACCTCCTGCACCCATATATACCTACGTGACCTAAAACTTCCAGAACGCAACATAGATCGGGAGTTCCGCCGCTAGAAGCCTCCGTAGCCACCGAAAACCAATCTAGACCCGTTCCGGCACCCTGCCGGAGGGGGCAATCCCTCTCCGGTGGCCATCTTCATCATCCCGGTACTCTCCATGACGAGGAGGGAGTAGTTATCCCTCGGGGCTGAGGGTATGTACCAGTAGCTATGTGTTTGATCTCTCTCTCTCTCTCGTGTTCTTGAGATGATACGATCTTGATATATCGCGAGCTTTGCTATTATATTTGGATCCTATGATGTTTCTTCCCCCTCTTCTCTCTTGTAATGAATCGAGTTTCCCCTTTGAAGTAATCTTATCGGATTGAGTCTTTAAAGACTTGAGAACACTTGATGTATGTCTTGACATGGATATCTGTGGTGACAATGGGATACCACGTGCCACTTGATGTATGTTAAGGTGACCAACTTGCGGGTTTCGTGACATTGGGAACCTATGCATAGGGGTTGGCACACGTTTTCGTTGTGATTCTCCGATAGAACTTTGGGGCACTCTTTGATGTCCTTTGTGTTGGTTGAATAGATGAATCTGAGATTGTGTGATGCATATCGTATAATCATACCCACGGATACTTGAGGTGACATTGGAGTATCTAGGTGACATTAGGGTTTTGGTTGATTTGTATCTTAAGGTGTTATTCTAGTACGAACTCTAGGGCTGTTTGTGACAATTATAGGAATAGCCCAACGGATTGATTGGAAAGAATAACTTTGAGGTGGTTTCATACCCTACCATAATCTCTTCGTTCGTTCTCCGCTATTAGTGACTTTGGAGTGACTCTTTGTTGCATGTTGAGGGATAGTTTTATGATCCAATTATGTTAGTATCGTTGAGGGAACTTGCACTAGCGAAAGTATGAACCCTAGGCCTTGTTTCAACACAGTGCAATACCATTTACGCTCACTTTTATCACTTGCTACCTTGCTGTTTTTATATTTTCAGATTACAAATACCTTTATCTACTATCCATATACCACTTGTTTCACCATATCTTCACCGAACTAGTGCACCTATACAATTTACCATTGTATTGGGTGTGTTGGGGACACAAGAGACTCTTTGTTATTTGGTTGCAGGGTTGCTTGAGAGAGACCATCTTCATCCTACGCCTCCTACGGATTGATAAACCTTAGGTCATTCACTTGAGGGAAATTTGCTATTGTCCTACAAACCTGTGCACTTGCAGGCCCAACAACGTCTACAAGAAGAAGGTTGTGTAGTAGACATCAAGCTCTTTTCTGGCGCCGTTGCCGGGGAGGTTAGCGCTTGAAGGTATATATTTAGATCTTGCAATCGAGTCTTTTAGTTTCTTGTTTTATCACTAGTTTAGTCTATAAAATAAAACTATAAAAAATGGAATTGAGTTTGTCTCATGCGCTTCACCTTTTTAATATCTTTCGTGAGTATGATGGAAAGGATAATTGTGCTCAAGTGCTAGAAGAAGAAATCTATAAAATGTTTGGCACTAAATATTTGATTGATGAGCATGATTGCAATGTTGTTAGTATGAATTCCTTGAATATCCATGATGCTAATGATATGCAAATCCAAAAGCTTGGGGAAGCTATGTTTGATGAAGATGATAGTTTTTGTCCCCCAAGTTTTGATGAGCAAATTTATTATGATGAAAGCATGCCTCCTACCTATCATGATTATTGTGATGACACGTATGCTTTAAAGAATAATGATAACAATGAAACTTGTCATCTTGATTTAAATTTTCAATCCCATGATAGTTACTTGTTGAGTTTGCTCCCACTACTATTCAACAGAAGAATTTTGCTTATGTGGAGAGTAGTAAATTTTCTATGCTTCTAGATCATGAGAAGAATGCTTTATGTGATAGTTATATTGTTGAAAATTCATTCATGATGCTTCTGAAAATTATTATGAGGGAGGAATGTATGCTTGTAGGAATTGCAATAATATCAGGTTTCCTCTCTATGTGCTTAAAGTTTTGAAGTTATGCTTGTTTTACCTTCCTATGCAAGTTGATTATTGTTCTCATAAGTTGTTTGCTCACAAAATCCCTATGCATAGGAAGCATGTTAGACTTAAATGTGCTAGTCATATTCTTCATGATGGCCTCTTTATGTTTCAATTCTTATCCTTTACGTGAGCATCGTTGAAATCATCATGCCTAGCTAGGGGCATTAAACGATAGCGCTTGTTGGGAGGCAACCCAATTTTATTTTTGTCCCTTGATTTTTGTTCCTGTTTAGTAATAAATAATTCATCTAGACTCTGCTTAGATGTGGTTTTATGCTTTTAATTAGTGTTTGTGCCAAGTAGAACCTTTGGGAAGACTTGGGGAGAGTCTTGTTGATCATGCTGTCAAAAACAGAAAATTTAGCGCTCACGAGAACTGCTGCCATTTTTATTTGGAGAGGGATATTTAGTTAATTATTTTTGCAGATGATTAATAGATAAATTCCTCAGGTCCAGAAATTTATTTGAGAATTTTATGAGTTCCATAAGTATATGTTTGATCCATATTACTACAGACTGTTCTGTTTTTGACAGATTCTGTCTTCATTGTGTTGTTTACTTATTTTGATGAATCTATGGCTAGTAAAATAGTTTATAAACCATAGAGAAGTTGGAATACAGTAGGTTTAACACCAATATAAATAAAGAATGAGTTCATTACAGTACCTTGAAGTAGTGATTTATTTTCTTATACTAACGGAGCTTACGAGTTTTCTGTTAAGTTTTGTGTTGTGAAGTTTTCAAGTTTTGGGTAAGGATTCGATGGACTATGGAATAAGGAGTGGTAAGAGACTAAGCTTGGAGATGCCCAAGGCACCCAAGGTAATATTCAAGGACAACTGTCGGTGTCAAAACTGGCGGATCTCGGGTAGGGGGTCCCGAACTGTGCGTCTAGGCCGGATGGTAACAGGAGGCAGGGGACACGATGTTTTACCCAGGTTCGGGCCCTCTTGATGGAGGTAAAACCCTACGTCCTGCTTGATTAATATTGATGATATGGGTAGTACAAGAGTAGATCTACCACGAGATCAGAGAGGCTAAACCCTAGAAGCTAGCCTATGGTATGATTGTATGTTGTGATTGTTGTCCTACGGACTAAAACCCTTCGGTTTATATAGACACCGGAGAGGGTTAGGGTTACACAAGGTCGGTTTCAAAGGAGGAAATATCCATATACGTATTGCCTAGCTTGCCTTCCACGCCAAGTAGAGTCCCATCCGGACACGAGACGAAGTCTTCAATCTTGTATCTTCATAGTCTAACAGTCCGGCTAATGGAGATAGTCCGGCTGTCCGGAGACCCCCTAATCTAGGACTCCCTCGGTAGCCCCTGAACCAGGCTTCAATGACGATGAGTCTGGCGCATTATTGTCTTCGGCATTGCAAGGCGGGTTCTGTAACACCCTCGATGCGGCTATAGCTCCCACATGTCGAGGCACGACTTAGAGACATAACCGCATTGAAAGCAATGTCGCAAGTTAGGCAATCATCACAACATCCCATGTAATATAGATAATAAAAGGGGAGATACATAGTTGGCTTACACTCGCCACGTCAATCAAAGTACATAAATAGCATTACAAAATTCAAACATTCATGGCCCGACTACGGCGCCAAAATAAAAGATAACCCAACATGCGACACGGTCCCGATCACCCCAACTGGGCACCACTACTGATCATCAGGGAAAGACACGTAGTAACGGCGTGAGTCCTCGTCGAACTCCCACTTGAGCTCAAGCGCGTCATCTGGAACGGAGTCATCTGGCCCTGCATCTGGTTTGGAAGTAATATGTGAGCCACAGGGACTCAGCAATCTCGCACCCTCGTGATCAAGACTATTTAAGCTTAATAGGTAAGGCAAGGAAAATATGTGGAGCTGCAGCAAGCGACTAGCATATATGGTGGCTATCCTGTTCGCAAAAGAGAGCGAGAAGAGGAGGCAAAGCGCAAACGAGTAACTAGAGGGCATCCTGCGGCAAGCACTACTCCAACACCGTGTTCACTTCTTGGACTCCGCCAAAAAGATACCATCACGGTAACTCACACGGTTGATTCATTTTAATTAAGTTAAGGTTCAAATTGTCTATAACTGGACATTAATAAATTCCCACCTGCCCATAACCGCGGGCACGGCTTTCGAAAGTTCAAATCCCTGCAGGGGAGTCCCAACTTAGCCCATGACAAGCTCTCACGGTCAACGAAGGAATAGACCTTCTCCCGAGACATTCCGATCAGACTCGCTATCCCGGTTCTACAAGACACTTCGACAAGTTAAAACAAATCCAGCAACACCGCCCGAATGTGCCGACAAATCCCGATAGGAGCTGCACATATCTCGTTCTCAGGGCACACTCAGATGAGCCAGACATCGGGTAGGCCAGCCCAGAGTTGCCCCTGGTAGCCCCGGACATCGCTCGGTGGGACCAACACTCAGAGGAGCACTGGCCCGGGGGGGTTTAAAATAAGATGACCCTTGGGCTCCGGAAACCCAAGGGAAAAGAGGCTAGGTGGCAAATGGTAAAACCAAGGTTGGGCATTGCTGGAAAAGCTTTAATCAAGGCGAACTATCAAGGGGTTCCCATTATCACCCAACCGCGTAAGGAACGCAAAATCTGGGAACATAACACCGATATGACGAAAACTAGGGTGGCAAGAGTGGAACAAAACACTAGGCGAGAGGCCGAGCCTTCCACCCTTTACCAAGTATATAGATGCATTAAGATAACAAGGCAATATAATGATATCCCAACAAGTAAATAATGTTCCAACAAGGAACGGTCTCCAATCTTCACCTGCAACTAGCAACGCTAGAAGAGGGGCTGAGCAAAGCGGTAACATAGCCAATCAACGGTTTGCTAGGACATGGTGGGTTAGAGGTTTGACATGGCAATTTGGGAGGCATGATAATCAAGTGGTAGGCATCGTAGCATAGGCATGGCAAAAGAGCGAGCATCTAGCAAAGCAAAGATAGTAGTGATTTCGAGGGTATGATCATCTTGCCTGCAAAGTTGTCAGAGTTGACTGGATCCTCGAAAGCAAACTCAATGGGCTCCTCGTTAGTGAACTCGTCTCCCGGCTCTACCCAAACAAGACAAACAAACAATAAGGACACAATCAACTACGTGCAAACTCAAACAACATGATGCAAAGATGGTATGCTATGCGGGATCCAATATGTGATGCATATGCAAGATTTGACAAGGAATGCATGAACCTGGCCTCAACTTGGAAATCCAAGTGTGCCAATGGAAACATGAGATGAAATCGCTTGAAAACGATATAAAGAACACCGGAATCGGAGTTACGGTTTGGAAATGACGAGCGATTCAAATATGACCACGTTCTGCGATTTACAGCAAGTAGCCACCTAAATGCAACAAGATGAACATGCTACAGCACCCAAACAAGACAAAAAATACATGGCAGGGATACATACATGATGCTTAACAAAAGTCTAGCACTGAGCTACGACCAATTCATCCATTAACAGGTTCAAACAAGTATGGCAAAAATGCATTTGGTAAACAGATCTCAGACTTAGTGAAATTAACACTTGTCTGGAATTTCAGATCAGATAGCACTCTTTAGAGCACGAAAACAATATACTACAGGACCTTAACATGGCAAAGTAAAGCATGGCATGGAGCTACTCAAAGAGCTTAACAAAAGACCCTTAGTGACCTTGAGCCAAAAGGGATTAGAAAATACATTTGCAAGCATGTGAACATGGCAAAAACATAATCAGTTTTCAGACTTAGTGAAAACTGGAGCATGCTGAAATAGATATCAAGTAGGCATGTTTACGAGCTCGATGCACTCACTACAGAGCAATTCATGACAATCTAAGTATGCACCCATCAAGAATACACAAAATACAAGCTAGACATGGCAAGAACAATAACATAGCATGCACGGATCAACTACAACATCCTCGGCAAAATTGCTAACAAGTAGACAATCTGCCCAGATTCACGAAATGACAAAAGTAGAACTCGATTGACTCAAGCTAGGGTGCTCCATAATTGCAAACAAAGACATGGATGGATAGAGAACTACAATATTAACAAAACATCCTTACTAATCATCCTCAAAAGAGGCACGGATCACTAGGAAACAACATGAACATATGGCCATATGAGATAAACAGGCCAAGGACTTAGTGGAAATGCTAAGTCCCTGAAATCAGCATTAACGAATGCTCCACTTTGCAAGCTTGTGCTAGTCACCACACACATCACAAAAATACATGGGTTGCACCTCTAGATAGATGGCAAAACATATAACAAAACTCATGAAGAGCTCAGGGGTATATCATGCACACAATAATCATGGCAAAAATGACAAATATCTAATTGGAGCAGCAGATCTGACAATTATCTCAAATAGCCTTCTTCTAACAGCATTTCGGGCATCAAGATGAACTCAAATGAAAATGATGCAATGAGATGAAATGATGTACTCTCTGAGGCGAACATTTTGATATGCTATATGCCCAAAACGGAACTACGGATGCAAAGTTACGATGCAATGAACATGGCAAAATATTACTGAAAATTAGGTCAAAGTTCAACCGAATCTCAGATCTGGAACTAGATCGGGCGCGTGAACCGAGGCGGCCGCCGGAGCTACTGTAGACGCCGGAGAAGGACGAGGCGGCCAGGGAGGAGGGAGCTCGCCGGGGTTGTCGGGGCCGGCGAGGAGCGCCGCGGTGGTGGCCGGCGCCGGAGATGAGGCGGCAAGGGACTCCGGCCAGCACGTGCGTCGGCGCGGCGAGGAGCTCCGGGCGGCGGCCGGCAATGGCGCCGCGTCTGCCGGTCGGGAGGAAGGGCGCCGCGCGCAGGGAAGAAGGGAGGCGGCGTGGTCGGGGCGTCCGGGCCCGGTCGGCTCCGGGGAGGGCCGGCCTCGGGCCTTCGCGGGCCCTTGCGGCGGCGGCGAAGTGGGCACCCGCCTGGGGACAACGTCCGGCCGTCCGGATTTTTGTCCGGCGGCTAGAGGAGGAGGGGGACTAGGGTTTCACCCGTGATTTCGAATGGGGGAGATATATGTAGACATAGAGGGAGCTAGGAGTGTCCAAATGAGGTGCGGTTTTCGGCCACGCGATCATGATCGAACGCTCTAGATGATGGAGAAGGTTTTGGTGGGTTTTGGCCCAAAATGGAGGGATGTTGGGCTGCAACACACACAAGGCCTTTTCGGTCCCTCGGTTAACCGTTGGAGCATCAAACGAAGTCCAAATGGTACGAAACTTGACAGGCGGTCTACCGGTAGTAAACCAAGGCCTCTTGGCAAGTCTCGGTCCAATCCGAAAATGTTTAATCCCCACACACGAAAGAAAGGTAGAAATGACCACCGGAGGAGAACGAAGCGCCGGAATGCAAAACGGACAACGGGGAAAATGCTTGAATGCATGAGATGAACACGTATGCAAATGCAATGCACATGATGACATGATATGAGATGCATGACAACGATAACAACACACGGAGACAAAACCCGAACCCGAGAAAATAAAATAATTTAATGCCGGAAACGGCAAGAGTTGGAGTACATATTGGGTAAATCATATCCGGGGTGTTACAACACTCCACCATTACGAAAGGATCTCGTCCCGAGATCTAGGACTGAAAGAACGCCGGGTACTCAGAACGAAGGTGATCCTCGCGTTCCCAGGTAGCTTCACGATCGAAATGGTGTGACCACTTGACTTTGAGGAATTTGGTTGACTTGTTGCGAGTCTTGCGTTCAGTCTCTTCAAGAATAGCAACGGGGTGCTCACGATAAGAGAGATCTTCTTGGAGCTCAATGTCCTCGAAGTTGACGGTGCGGTCAGGAGTCTTGAAGCACTTTCAGAGCTGAGAGACATGGAACACGTCATGAACATTTGCAAAGTTTGAAGGAAGCTCGAGTTGATAGGCGAGGTCGCCTCTCTTGCTGACAATCTTGAAAGGTCCCACGTATCTGGGGGCAAGCTTCCCTTTGATACCGAAGCGATGAGTACCTTTCATTGGAGAGACGCGGAGGTAAACATGATCTCCGATCTCGAAAGCCAAATCACGGTGCTTACTATCATAGTAGCTCTTCTGGCGGGATTGGGCTGCTTTGAGGTTATCTCGAATGACTTTGCACATCTCCTCTGCCTCTATGATTAAGTCATTTCCGAGAAGCTGACGTTCACCGGTTTCAGACCAGTTGAGAGGGGTACGGCACTTCCTGCCATACAGAATTTCAAAAGGGGCATTGCCCGAACTTGCTTGAAAACTGTTGTTGTAGGAGAATTCAGCATAAGGAAGACAATCCTCCCACTTCATGCCGAAGGAGATCACACAAGCCCTAAGCATATCTTCAAGAATCTGGTTGACACGCTCGACTTGACCGCTAGTTTGCGGATGGAAAGCTGTGCTGAAGCGGATGTTGGTGCCCATGGCCTTCTGAAAAGAATCCCAAAACTTGGAGGTAAAGATGCTGCCATGGTCTGAAGATATCACTTGAGGAATACCGTGCAGAGAGACAATTCGAGAGGTATAGAGTTCCGCCAATTGAGCTGCAGTGATCGACTCTTTGATAGGAAGAAAGTGAGCCACTTTAGTGAGTTTGTCGATGACAACGAATATAGCATCATTGCCACGTTTGGACTTTGGAAACCCAGTCACAAAGTCCATCTCAATGTGGTCAAACTTCCATTCTGGAATGGCAAGAGGTTGGAGGAGACCAGCTGGCCTTTGGTGTTCTGCCTTCACTCTTCTGCAGACATCACACTCATTCACGAACTGAGCAATCTCGCGCTTCATTCGAGTCCACCAATAAGCCTGCTTAAGGTCCTGATACATCTTCGTGCTCCCAGGGTGGATGGAGAGGAGAGAATTGTGAGCCTTGTTCATGATCACTTTACGGAGGTCACCTTTGGGCACAACAATACGATCCTCAAAGAAGAGAGTATCCTTGTCATCCAGGCGGTAGCACTTGTACTTGGGTTGACTCTTGGCAATCCCAATCTTCACCTTTTTCACCATAGCATCAAGAAGCTGAGCTTGGCGAATCTGGTCTTCCAAGGTAGGAGAGACTTGAAGGTTGGCGAGGAAACCTTGAGGAACAACTTGCAGATTAAGCTTGCGGAAAGCTTCACAAAGCTCGGGTTGATAAGGCTTGAGAATAAGACTGTTGCAATAAGCCTTCCTGCTCAACGCGTCAGCAATCACATTGGCCTTGCCTGGAGTATACTCGATACTCAGATTATACTCTTGAATCATTTCGACCCATCGAGTCTGCCTGAGGTTGAGATTAGGCTGAGTGAAGATGTACTTGAGACTCTTGTGGTCAGTGAAGATGTCCACTTTTCTTCCCAATAAGAGATGTCTCCAAGTCAAAAGAGCATGCACAACTGCCGCCAACTCGAGATCATGAGTGGGGTAGTTCTTCTCATTGGGCTTCAACTGGCGAGAGGTATAAGCCACAACTTTCTTCTCTTGCATCAACACTGCGCCAAGACCTTGGTGAGAGGCATCACAAAAGACCTCGTACGGCTTGGATTCATCAGGCGGAGTCAGAACTGGAGCGGTAACCAATTTCTCTTTCGAAGTGTTGAAAGCAATGTCACACTCCGGAGAGCAAACGTACTTGACGTGCTTCTGGAGAAGATTTGAGAGAGGCTTCGCGATCTTAGAAAAGTTTTCAACGAATCTTCGGCAGTAGCTTGCGAGACCGAGGAAGCTACGGAGTTGCTTCACATTCTGAGGAGGTTCCCAATTCACAATTGCAGACACCTTCTCAGGATTCACCGCAATGCCCTTGGCAGAGATGATATGACCAAGATAAAGAACCTCATCGAGCCAAAATTCGCACTTGGAGAACTTGGCGTAGAACTGGTGTTCTCTGAGCTTATCGAGCACCAAACGCAAGTGCTTGGCATGATCTTCTTTGTTCTTCGAGAAAACCAGAATGTCGTCGAGATAGACCAAAACGAAGTCATTGGTGTAGGCGTTGAAGATGAAGTTCATCATGCGAGAGAAAGTCGGAGGAGCGTTGACGAGGCCAAAAGACATGACAGTGTATTCATATGAACCATAGCTTGTCCTGAAAGCCGTCTTGGGAATATCTTGCTCACAGATTCGAATCTGATGATAACCCATACGGAGATCAAGCTTGGAGAATACTTGGGCACCTTTGAGTTGTTCGAACAGCTCGTTGATGTTGGGAAGTGGGTATTTGTTCTTGATGGTCTTCTTGTTCAATGGACGGTAATCAACACAAAGTCGGTCCGTTCCATCCTTCTTCTTCACAAAAAGAACACCACAACCCCACGGAGAAGAACTAGGTCGGATGAGACCCATTCTCTCTTGAATATCGAGTTGCTTCTTCAGCTCCTTCAACTCTTCAGGTCCGAGCTTGTAAGGACGCTTGCACACTGGTTCCGTGCCAGGCTCAAGATCGATGACGAATTCAACTGGCCGGTGCGGAGGCATTCCTGGAAGCTCTTCTGGAAAGACGTCTTGATATTCGCAAACGACTGGGATTTGCGAGATAGCATCCAGTTCACCCTTTTCATTGAGAGAAAACAGACGGATGGTATCATCACGAGCGGCAAAGACAATTACATCCTCAGACAAATGAGTCAATTGAATCTGCCTGGCTGCACAATCAAGATGCGCCTTGTGCTTAGAAAGCCAATCCATTCCGAGAATAAGATCAATATCCGAGTTACCAAGAACCACCAGAGAAGAAAGAAACTTGTAATCACCCAACGTGATAGTAACATCCAGGGCCATAGCGCTTGCATTCATGAATTTACCCGGAGAAACAACAGATAACTGTCTAGGCAAATCTTGTAAAGGCAACTCATGCTTAGAAACAAATGGTCTCGAGATGAAACAATGCGATGCACCAGTGTCGAAAAGAACTTTTGCAGCAACATCGTTAACAGGAAGGTTACCCATGATGACATCTGACGAGTCCTCTGCCTGAGCTGCATTCATCAAGTTGACCTTGGCGGACTTGGTGTTATGCTTGACCATAGATGTACTTGCCGATCCCACAGGAGGAGGAGGAGGAGGGAGACGCCTCTGATTGAAGTATTTGTTGGCATAGTGACCCTTCTGTTGGCACTTGTTGCACGTGACCTCTGAAAGCGGACGGTGGTACGGAGCAGTTGATCTTGGAGCTTGAGACGAAGTCTTGTTCTGAAAGCCAGGGTTGGGTGGGTGGGAAGATCCACTGCCACCTTTTCTCTTCTACTGATACGGCTGACGGAACGGAGGAGGAGGAAGCCAATACTTCTGCTGCTTGGCCACTTGAGTAGAGGAAGAAGGAGTAGCATCTCTGACTCACTTCTTGGAAGCATGACACCTCAGTTGAGCAGCCTCTTGCTTCAGTGCCATGTTGTAGAACTCATCGTACCTCAAGGGCTCAAAGAGAACAAGAGCTAGCTGGATTTCTTCTCTGAGACCACCCTTGAACTGGTATATCATGCTCTTCTCATCAGGGACGTCCTGCTTAGCAAAGCGGGCGAGCTTCTGAAACAACTTGTTGTAGTCATAGACAGACAAAGAGCCTTGCTTCAGGTTGCGGAATTCCTCACGCTTGCTTTCAACCACGCTCTGAGGAATATGATGAGCTTCGAAATCTTGACGGAATTCATCCCAGGTAATAACACGGCCTCCTCTGGAATCCTTGTACTGCTAGAACCATTCTGCGGCTTGGTCTTTGAGTTGGAAGGAAGCGAACTTGACGAAGTCCTCAGGCCTGACGTTACTGCACTCGAAATGCTTGCACAGATCCACGAGCCAATCGTCAGCATCAGTTGCCTCAACACAATTGCTGAAAGTCTTTGGCCCGTTAGCAAGAAACTGGTTGAGTGTAGCAAAGTGATTCTGATTGTTGCCTTGGTTGCCTTGGTTCGCTTGATTGCGCTCTTGAAGAATTTGCATGATCAACTGTGTGTTTGCATTGGTTGCGGCCATCACAGCTTGCCATGCCTCCGGAGGAGGAGGAGGTGGTGGCGGATCTTGATTCTGATTCTGATTGGTGCTCTTAGTGGGAGTCATCCAGAAGAGGGTGACAACCATTAGCACATTGACAGATAAAATGAAGCTGAATCAAACGGGATGAAATTGCAACATATAGTCTTCACATCCGAACATAAGAACGAATGCATTCCGCTTGAAATGGTCACATATCCATAAATTGAGAAGCCACTTAGAATTTAGGTAGAGAAATAAATCAACAAGGTACGGATCAAGAACGAATACTCGGTAAGAAATCCCAATCTCAAACCAAATATCCGTGGAAGAAGAACTAGAGCTACTTGAATTCCCACCTATGAAACTCCCGAACCTTTCCGGTTATGCAATCAGGTGTTGGGGATACAAGGGAAGCATAATATCTCACCCAACTCTAGCAAATCCTACATCCAGCTGTATCCATCCTTCAACACATAACCGAGAAAAACTTCGGAAACCATCTACCTCAACCTTCGAAAAGCATCCGTTATACAAGTTATGGCGATACTCCCGAACTCCCGCCCCAGTACTGGGTGGCGTCGAGGTTATCTCACCAACGAACTGCATAAAAGAGATTTTCGATGTCGGCGTACTAAACTCAGGTATTCCAGAACTGCAACGATAAAATTGTGACGACAACACCTCGGAGCTCAACTCCCCGGGACACTGCCACAACCCCTAAAGACAGGAAGCACCAAGAACAATGTTCTCGTCACAAAACCATCGGAACGATTCCAAGATACCCGCGTGATCCTAAATTTTTTTTAGTGAAATTTGAGAAGAGAAGAGTCAAAACTCTACGTCAGGATGCCTTACCAGAGCGATGATGAGACTGGGAAGTAAAAGAATTCCTAAACTCTCCGATATATAATTCCTAAATGACTCAAAACATTTTTCTAGACTCAACTCGGCCGCTAAAAACGATCAAGCAATGGGGCTCCTAAGGTCGGGGAAGGCTCTGATTACCAACTTGTAACGCCCTCGATGCGGCTATAGCTCCCACGTGTCGAGGCACGACTTAGAGACATAACCGCATTGAAAGCAATGTCGCAAGTTAGGCAATCATCACAACATCCCATGTAATATAGATAATAAAAGGGGAGATACATAGTTGGCTTACACTCGCCACGTCAATCAAAGTACATAAATAGCATTACAAAATTCAAACATTCATGGCCCGACTACGGCGCCAAAATAAAAGATAACCCAACATGCGACACGGTCCTGATCACCCCAACTGGGCACCCAAACAAGACAACAAAATACATGGCAGGGATACATACATGATGCTTAACAAAAGTCTAGCACTGAGCTACGGCCAATTCATCCATTAACAGGTTCAAACAAGCATGGCAAAAATGCATATGGTAAACAGATCTCAGACTTAGTGAAATTAACACTTGTCTGGAATTTCAGATCAGATAGCACTCTTCGGAGCAGAAAACAATATACTACAGGACCTGAACATGGCAAAGTAAAGCATGGCATGGAGCTACTCAAAGAGCTTAACAAAAGTCCCTTAGTGACCTTGAGCCAAAAGGGATCAGAAAATACATTTGCAAGCATGTGAACATGGCAAAAACATAATCAGTTCTCAGACTTAGTGAAAACTGGAGCATGCTGAAACAGATATCAAGTAGGCATGTTTACGAGCTCGATGCACTCACTACAGAGCAATTCATGACAATCTAAGTATGCACCCATCAAGAATACACAAAATACAAGCTAGACATGGCAAGAACAATAACATAGCATGCACGGATCAACTACAACATCCTCGGCAAAATTGCTAACAAGTTGACAATCTGCCCAGATTCACGAAATGACAAAAGTAGAACTCGATTGACTCAAGCTAGGGTACTCCATAATTGCAAACAAAGACATGGATGGATAGAGCACTACAATATTAACAAAATATTTTTACTGATCATCCTCAAAAGAGGTACGGATCACTAGGAAACAACATGAACATATGGTCATATGAGATAAACAGGCCAAGGACTTGGTGGAAATGCTAAGTCCCTGAAATCAGCATTAACGAATGCTCCACTTTGCAAGCTTGTGCTAGTCACCACACACATCACAAAAATACATGGGTTGCACCTCTGGATAGATGGCAAAACATATAACAAAACTCATGAAGAGCTCAGGGGCATATCATGCACACAATAATCATGGCAAAAATGACAAATATCTGATTGGAGCAGCAGATCTGACAATTATCTCAAATGGCCTTCTTCTAACAGCATTTCGGGCATCAAGATGAACTCAAATGAAAATGATGCAATGAGATGAAATGATGTACTCTCTGAGACGAACATTTTGATATGCTATATGTCCAAAACGGAACTACGGATGCAAAGTTATGATGCAATGAACATGGGAAAATATTACTGAAAATTAGGTCAAAGTTCAACCGAATCTCAGATCTGGAACTAGATCGGGCGCGTGAACCGAGGCGGCGGCCGGAGCTACTGTAGACGCCGGAGAAGGACGAGGCGGCCAGGGAGGAGGGAGCTCGCCGGGGTTGCCGGGGCCGGCGAGGAGCGCCACGGTGGTGGCCGGCGTCGGAGATGAGGCGGCGAGGGACTCCGGCCAGCGCGTGCGTCGGCGCGGCGAGGAGCTCCGGGCGGCGGCCGGCCGGGAGGAAGGGCGCCGCGCGCGGGGAAGAAGGGAGGCGGCGCAGTCGGGGCGTCCGGGCCCAGTCGGCGCCGGGGAGGGCCGGCCTCGGGCCTTCGTGGGCCCTTGCGGGGGCGGCGAAGTGGGCACCCGCCCGGGGACACGTGGCGGCGAGTGGTAGGTCGGCAGCGGCGGACAACGTCTGGCCGTCCGGATTTTTGTCCGGCGGCTGGAGGAGGAGGGGGACTAGGGTTTCACCTGTGATTTCGAATGGGGGAGATATATATAGACATAGAGGGAGCTAGGAGTGTCCAAACGAGGTGCGGTTTTCGGCCACACGATCGTGATCGAACGCTCTAGATGATGGAGAAGGTTTTGGTGGGTTTTGGGCCAAAATGGAGGGGTATTGGGCTGCAACACACACGAGGCCTTTTCGGTCCCTTGGTTAACCGTTGGAGCATCAAACGAAGTCCAAATGGTACGAAACTTGACAGGTGGTCTACCGGTAGTAAACCAAGGCCGCTTGGCAAGTCTCGTTCCAATCTAGAAACGTTTAATCCCCACACACGAAAGAAAGTTAGAAATGGCCACCGGAGGAGAACGAAGCGCCGGAATGCAAAACGGACAACGGGGAAAATGCTCAAATGCATGAGATGAACACATATGCAAATGCAATGCACATGATGACATGATATGAGATGCATGACAACGATAACAACATACGGAGACAAAACCCGAACCCGATAAAATAAAATAACTTAACGCCGGAAATGGCAAGAGTTGGAGTACATATTGGGTAAATCATATCCGGGGTGTTACAGGTTCCTTCTCCGAATACATCAGAAGAATTTGAATACGAGGATAGTATCCGGCCCTGCAAAATAAGTTCCACATCCCACCATAGAGAGAATAATATTTTCACAGATCTAATTTGCTGGCTTGTTTTGGCAATATGACGTTACGTCATGGCCCGGTGATTATTCGAACCGTTTTCTTTTAACCAGCCCTGCGCATAACGCGAGGTAGTTTTTTCGGCACGTCTTGTCAAAGCAGTCGTGTCCCCTTATTACGGGATTCTCATCAATACGGGCGTGGGTAACCCAACCACGCCATCAATTGCAGCGCTTGGGGGATAAGCGAGTTTTACCAGGCAAGTGGGGACGCTTAGTTTCGTCCGCCCATATAAGGGGATAAGGATCACCTTTCTATCCATGCCTTCTTCCTCCTTTGCTCATCCGTTTCCGCACACTCGAGCTCTAGCGCCCAAGTCCTCACTTCCACCTCAACCTTCTCCAACCATGTCCAGAGCGGGAGGCAAGTGGATGGTCTCCTCCATCACGGAGGGAGACATCAAGAAACTGAGCAGAGCCGGATACCTGCCCGACGACATCGCGCACCGGCTCCCGGATGAGGAGAAGCTCATCCCCACCCCCAGGCCCCACGAGAGGGTGGTATTCCTCACCCATTTCCTCTGTGGACAGGGATTCCCTCTCCATCCCTTCGTCCGGGGGCTCATGTTTTATTATGGCCTGGATTTCCACGATCTGGCCCCAAACTTCGTCCTCGACATCTCGGCGTTTATCATCGTGTGCGAGGCCTTCCTCCGCATCAAGCCCCACTTCGGCTTATGGCTGAAGACCTTCAATGTCAAGCCGAAGGTGGTGGGCGGCCGCCAGGCGGAGTGTGGAGGCGCCATGGTGGGCAAGATGCCCAACATAACATGGCTCGAGGGATCCTTTGTGGAAACCATAAAGGGGTGGCAATCGAGGTGGTTCTATATCACCGAGCCGCGCGACCCTGCATGGGCAGCGGCCCCCGAGTTCCGATCTGGCATCCCCACGCGGCTCACCTCCTGAAAAGAGAAGGGCATGTCCTGGGGTAGTTCGAAGGAGCTGACCGGACTCCAAACATGTATTCAAAACATGTTGGACAAGAAGCTCAAGCTTGTCAACATAGTCCAAGTCATGCTCATCCGCCGGATACTCCCATGCCAACAACGGGAGTTCAACTTGTGGGAGTTCAATCCGGCGCAGCACTGAACTCTGAACAGGCTCTTTGACACAACTCATGAAGACGCCTGGAGGGTGCTATTCAAAAGTGCCGAGGTCCCCCCTATTACTGAGGATCGCGGATTCAGCGCGAAGCGCCAAGCCAGTGCGGTAAGCTGCTTTACCTTTCATAGGATAATCATTTTTTATATAGATTGACTCTATGCGGGATCTAAACTCCCGTACCTTTGATAGGATTGGCAGAAGATGGCCGGACAGATCGACTGTCCGGCTCCTTTGCCCGAAGGCCCCGCTGACGCTCTTCTAGCGAAGATGTTGACTCCGGCCCCTTATAAGGTGCCAGAGAAGACCAAGAAGGCCAAGGGAGCTCGAAAGAGTTCCCGACGCCAGGCGTCGCCAGACTCACCGTCCGATGACTCTGCGGCGCACTCTTCCCCCAAAGACGAGGAAGAAGAAGAAGATGCTCCCCCACCGACTGGGGGAGACAAGAAAAGGAAGGCCGCCCCAACCGGGGAGGCCGGAGGGTCCAAGAAGGGAAGGACTCTCCTTCCAGACAGTTCCACTGCCATCGACGAAGGCGAAGACGAGTGGCTGCCCAGGGTCAAGCCCCCGGGGAGATCGTAAGTATTCGGATACCAGAGTAACTCATAGGATTCCTTTGTTGCACTGCTTTCCCTAATCGCCGAACATAATTATGCAGGCCGCCCCGAGCCAATATCGAGGTATCATCGGATGGCTCCCTGGGCTCGTCGGACATGGATAGCGATCCAGTCCCGACCGCCACCTCCCCTCATCCTGCCGACGACGCCGAGATGTTGTCTCAAGAGGCACCGAGTCAAGGGGAGACAGTCCCGGAGGCGCCTCAAGGCGACCTTCCGGACTCCGGGAGCCGAGGGGACGGGGCCCCCGAGAGCTCCGAGTTCGGCCCTCAGCCGAACACCGTGCCGGACCCTCCACTGGTTCCGGGCTCGGGCAGGCGGCCTCCTTCTAAGAGGAGCAAGACGCCTGTGCCGGTGACCTCTATCCATCCAGAGGCGCCGGACAATCTGCTGGAAGCGCTTCGCAGCACTTCTATCGACGAGGAGCACCGCACTATCATGAGTGCGGTCATCCAGAAGGTTCAGTCCGCCAAGAGCGGATTGACTGAAGCCTGTGCCAGCCTTCTAACAGGCTTCGAGGTAAGTGTTTTAAAATGTAGTAGAAATATTACCGCATAGACAGTAGCCCCTGATGCTTTGTTCGATGTTCAAAAAGAAAAGCCGAATAGAGGATCAAATAATATCGCAGGAGTCTAACATAAGTATGTCGATATGCGTATGCAGGCTTCGCTGCTGGCGTCCGCCGCACTGACTGCGGAGGTCGTCGTGCTGAAGCAGGACCTCGAGGGGTCCAAGAAGGAGCTCGGCCTTGCCAAGAGGCAGCTCGAGGAGAACAAGGGTAAGTAATACCCCGTCTATAGATATGTATATAAAAAAAGGACGCGATTGCAAAATGACAGGATCACTGTATGTTTGCCAGGGGCCACGACTGAGGTGGCAACCCTGAAGCAAGCGCTGACCAAGGCCGAAGATACAGCGGCCAAGGAGCGCACCGAGCGAGAGAATCACGAGGCTCGGGTGGGCGAGGTGTAGCAAGAGCTCCAGGCTCTCGTGACGAAGCACGAGGCGTTGGAGCTTGACTTGAAGACGCGAGAGTCTGAGCTTGCCGCGGCTCGTGAGAGCGCAAAGAGTGCCAAGGCCGAGGCCCAGAAGGCCCTTCAGGAGATCGACATGATGAAGAAGATATCGGCGGGCAAGGCTTTCTATATGCAAAGCAAGCATGTAAAAGTAAATTACCGATTACTTACCCGGATCCGGAGCTCTTCAGGAGCATTCGCAGATTTGCCCCGCAGTGTGTCCGATGCCGCACAACTTTACCAGGCCGAGGACGGAAGCTCGACGGAGAAGCTGTTCTGGTCTCAGTATGCTGAGGCCGAACATCCGGTGCCGATGAGCGACCAGTTGAAGCAGATGGTCGAGCTACATAAGGCGGACGATCAGGCCATGAAGGGCTTTATAGTCCGGCTGTGGCCTGGCGACGCCCTTCCGAACAGCTTCTTCGGCCTGGTGAGGCGGCTTGTGGATGCCTGCCCACGGCTAGAGGTCATCAAGCGATCCGTCTGCATTGAAGGTGCACGTCGGGCTTTCGCCCGTGTAAAAATGAAGTGGGTCAAGCTAGGCACCATGAAGCTGATCAAGGAGGGGCCGCCGGAGGGCAAGGAGCACCGCCACCCCAAGATGTACTATGAGGGTGTTCTGCCGGGTGCCCGTCTTATCGCGGATGAGTGTTTAAAATATGTAATATTTGAATGAGACTTGCTCGTTTTATCCTGTATGTATGAAAACTTGTTTCATATGCGCTATGCAACGCTTGTTGGAATTTAAAATATTACCTTCTTTTTGGCTGTTTATCCAATCTGAGAGATGGCTAGTCCTCGGCTTCTATCCCCATGCCACGAGTGCTGGGGTGTTCGGGATAAACCTGAGCACTCTTGTTCCCATGTTTGGGTCCTTCGAGGGAGGTGCTCAGCACCACAACGAACAAGGCAACCGGACTAATAATGTTTTATCACTTCTCACTTAGCCATAGAATTCTATAATTTTAAATTTCGGCGAAGCCCCTGGTATTCGGAAGGCCGAATTCGGGGCGCGATACACGCCTGTAAGCCGGACAGGGCCGGCCCCTCACCCTAAGCGGCATAAGTCTTTAGGGACTCGAAAAACCTCGCCGAACAACGACCAGTCTCTCGCCTTATCATGACAGTCAGTTTTAGCTTTCTCTACTGAGGTGCTCAGCCCGGTAGAACCGGGGCACAATCGCAGTAGTTCTCCTAGCGCTACCTTAGCCGATAGAGCGGAACGTAAGGTACCAAAACATAGGAGCCGGGCAAACCCAACATTTAACCAAAGACATGATTCGGAGCTGATGCATATAGTGCTATAAGTTCGGGGTGTCACACTTGTGAAAGTGTTCGGACTTTTCACACCGCATTGTGGGGTATGTAAGCCCCTGGTGTATTGGTCGTACCAGAGTGTACGGTTGCAAGGCATCATTAATGAACACACACACACACACACATATATATATATAACAAGAATGCAATTATAGTCATAATGTCATGCATTGTTTATTGAAAAATTGCGTTAAAGAAGAATGATACAGATAGTGCGATAAGCAAAGAGTAGGACTATGTCCCTTTCAAGGGCGAGCTGAGGAATGATATGAAATCTGTAATCAACCTGGGTACTCCGTTGTATAACGTAGCTGTCTGCCTCCTTGGTTGATGCATCATGTGTTCGGCAATAGTGCTGCCGGATAGTGTTTCCAGAGATTAAGGTCCTGAAAGAAAAAGAAAAATAACCAAACGGGAAGCCCCTAGTGCGGTTTAGGCCGTGTTTTGGGGCGTGCCGCCGTTGTGCCCCCCTTCCCACCTGTGCCCATGATATTTTTAGTGCGTAATTATGTACGCACGGCACGAATATCGCCATTGGGCTGGGGTTGGGGTGGCCGTCGTATTGCTACGCGAGCTCAGATCGCGCCAGGCGGTCTATTTGCTGATTGCCCCGAGCGCGCTTGAAGGTGTCCGGGCTTTCAAGCGCTGAACTGGTTGATTGCCTTGAGAGGCTGCTTTGCACTTCTGCTGCGAGGGCCGCGGTGTGCTCCTCTGTTCGGAGAGAGCGCTCTATGTTTCCATTGACTGTAATGACTCCGCGAGGTCCTGGCATCTTGAGCTTGAGGTATGCATAATGCGGTACCGCATTGAATCTAGCAAATGAGGTTCGCCCGAGCAGCGCGTGATAACCACTGCGGAACGGGACTATATCAAAGATTAACTCTTCGCTTCGGAAGTTATCCGGGGATCCGAAGACCACTTCCAGTGTAATTGAGCCTGTGCAATGGGCCTCTACGCCTGGAATGACGCCCTTAAAGGTCGTTTTTGTGGGTTTGATCCTTGAGGGGTCTATACCCATTTTGCGCATTGTGTCCTGATAAAGCAGGTTCAGGCTGTTGCCGCCGCCCATAAGGACTCGAGTGAGGTGAAATCCGTCGATGATTGGGTCTAGGACCAGTGCGGCAAATCTGCCATGACGGATACTAGTGGGGTGGTCCCTGCGACCGAAGGTGATCGGGCAGGAGGACCACTGGTTGAACTTTGGGGCGACTGGCTCCAACGCATATACGTCCCTGAGTGCACGCTTCCGCTCCCTCTTGGGGATGTGGGTTGCGTATATCATGTTCACCGTCCGCACTTGCGGGGGAAACCTCTTCTGTCCTCCAGTGTGCGGTTGCCGGGGTTCCTCCTCGTCATCGCTATGCGGCCCCTTGTCCTTGTTTTCGGCAATTAACTTGCCGGCTTGCTTGAACACCCAACAGTCCCTGTTGGTGTGATTGGCTAGCTTGTCTGGGGTGCCGTGTATTTGACACGAGCGATCGAGTATACGGTCCAAGCTGGATGGACCCGGCATACTTTGTTTGAATGGCTTTTTCCACTGACCGGGTTTAGAGCCTTTGAATCCGGCATTAACTGTTGTATCCTCAGTATTTTTGCTGTTAATGCGGCGCTTATGCTTGTTGCGACGTGACCTACTATTGCCATCCTTGGTATCTGAGGTACCATGGTTCTTTGATATGTTATTACTGCGAGCCAGCCAGCTATCTTCTCCCGCACAAAAGCGGGTCATGAGCGTCGTGAGAGCTGCCATAGATTTCGGCTTTTCCTGACCAAGGTGTCGGGCTAGCCACTCGTCTCGGATGTTGTGCTTGAAAGCCGCTAAGGCCTCAGCATCCGGACAGTCGACGATTTGATTTTTCTTTGTAAGGAACCGAGTCCAGAATTGCCTGGCCGACACTTCTGGTTGCTGAATTATGTGGCTTAAATCATCGGCATCTGGTGGTCGCACATAAGTGCCCTGAAAGTTGTCGAGGAATGCGGCTTCCAGATCTTCCCAACAGCTAATGGAGTCCGCTGGTAGGCTGTTGAGCCAATGCCACGTTGGTCCTTTGAGCTTTAGTGGGAGGTATTTGATGGCGTGTAGGTCATCGCCGCGGGCCATGTGGATGTGGAGGAGGAAGTCCTCAATCCATACTGCGGGATCTGTTGTGCCGTCGTATGATTCAATGTTTACAGGTTTGAAACCTTCTGGGAATTGATGTTCCATTACTTCGTCTGTGAAGCATAAGGGGTGTGCGGCGCCTCTGTATTGGGCTATATCTCGACGCAGCTCGAATGGGTCTTGCCTGCTGTGTTCGGCCCGGCCGGATTTGCTTCTGTATCCGCCGTGACGTTTGTCGTCTCGCAGAGTGGTGCGCCCTCATGATCCATAGATCGATCTTGAATGCTTTGCCTTGTCCTCCAATATGTCTCGCAGATCTGGTGTATCTCCCCATGCCTTTTTATTTGAATAGCGTTGGGGTGGAGGTTGAGCTTTTGGCTAGAATGCCTCTCTATCGTGGCCACGAGGTGGCCGATCAGCCGTACCATACGCTTCTTCCTCCAGTCGGGGTAGTAACCTGCGCCTTGGGTAACTCTTGGAGGGGCGCTCGAGTTCATATTCCTCGGCCGCGAGGACTTCAGTCCATTTGTCAGCTAGCAGATCTTGATCAGCTTCAAGCTGCTGCTGCTTTTTCTTCAGGCTATTTGTCGTGGCCATAAGCCGGCGCTTGAAGCGCTCTTGTTCGACGGGATCCTCTGGGACGGCGAATTCATCGTCGCCGAGGCTTGCCTCATCTTCGGAGGGGGGGATGTAATTGTCATCCTCCTCCTCTCCGTCCGCCGCTCTCTCAGGAGAGCTAGCTCCTCCATCTTCCTGCTCTAAATCTTGCTGGAGGGGTTTGTTGTTTTCTTTGGCACTATCCGGAGTGTTATTATCTCCTGTGCCAGTATCACCACTTTTGCTTTGGCGGGACTTAGAGCGGCGCCGCTGACGTCGGCATTTGGGTTGCTTCTTGGAGGGGTCATCCTCCGCTATCCCGTCGCCATTGCCTTCTTTGGGTGTATCCACCATGTATATGTCATATGACGAGGTGGCTTTCCAGTGCCCTATAGGTGCTAGTTCATGTTCGTCTCCTACATCGTCGTCCATACCGTCGATGTCTTCGGAGTCGAAGTCGAGCATGTCGGTTAAATCGTCGACAGTGGCTACGAAGTGGGTGGTGGGTGGGCGTTGAATTTCTTCGTCGTCGGCATCCCAATCCTGTTAGCCATAATCCGGCCAGGGCTCTCCTGACAAAGAGAGAGACCTTAGTGAATTCAGAATGTCGCCGAAGGGCGAGTGCTGAAAGATGTCCGCGGTGGTGAATTCCATGATCAGCGCCCAATCAGATTCGATTGGCAGGGGCGCGGGCGGTTCGAAGTCAGAAAAAGAGTCCGGCACCTTGGAGTCATGGGCTGCGTAGAGGATTATGCTGGTGTTCGGCTCGATCGCCGTTGAGACTGCAGCCCCTGAGGCGGTGTCTAACCACCCGTCCTCAATTGGCGCAGTTGGCTCCGAGCTAAGGGTCGGAGCTGATGCGGGCGCGGCCTCTGGGGTACTGTTCGGCGGCAGAGCTAGGTCATACCCATCGCGACAGTGCGACGCGCCCGGATGTGGCTCGAATCCGTCGAAGATCAAGTCTCTGCGGATGTCGACCGTGTAGTTCAAACTTCCAAATCTGACCTGATGGCCAGGGGCGTAGCTTTCGATCTGCTCCAGATGGCCAAGCAAATTATCCCACAGTGCAAAGCCGTCGAATACGAAGATCTGTCCGGGGAGAAAAGTCTCACCCTGGACCGCATCGCTATCGATGATAGTAGGAGCCATCAAGCCTAACGACGACGACACAGAGGAACTCTCAATGAAAGCACCAATGTCGGTGTCAAAACCGGTGGATCTCGCGTAGGGGGTCCCGAACTGTGCGTCTAGGCCGGATGGTAACAGGAGGCAAGGGACACGATGTTTTACCCAGGTTCGGGATCTCTTGATGGAGGTAAAACCCTACGTCCTGCTTGATTAATATTGATGATATGGGTAGTACAAGAGTAGATCTACCACGAGATCAGAGAGGCTAAACCCTAGAAGCTAGCCTATGGTATGATTGCATGTTGTGATTGTTGTCCTACGGACTAAAACCCTTCGGTTTATATAAACACCGGAGAGGGTTAGGGTTACACAAGGTCGGTTACAAAGGAGGAAATATCCATATACGTATTGCCTAGCTTGCCTTCCACGCCAAGTAGAGTCCCATCCGGACACGAGACGAAGTCTTCAATCTTGTATCTTCATAGTCTAACAGTCCGGTCAATGGAGATAGTCCAGCTGTCCAGAGACCCCCTAATCCAGGACTCCCTCAACAACCAAGAGCCTAAGCTTGGGGATGCCCCGGAAGGCATCCCCTCTTTCGTCTTCGTTCATCGGTAACTTTACTTGGAGCTATATTTTTATTCGCCACATGATATGTGTTTTGCTTGGAGCGTCAATTTATTTTGTTAGGATTTGCTTGCTGTTATTTAGAAAAATGTTTTGCATCTTTTATTTCAATAAAAGTGGCATTGATAGCCTTTTCTATGCCTATTTTAGAAGTCCACATGTTGCTGTTTGAAAACAGAAAGTTTACCGCTGTTGCAATAATTCCCTAGAAAAGTCAGAATATGATAAAATGTTGAAACCTTTTGCATATTAAGCTCTGATAAATTTACTACAGTGGGAATTTTATTTCATATTTTTTGGAGCTAGGGAAGTATGTATGTTGCAGCATTCTTTACAGACTATCCTGTTTAGGCAGATTGCTGTTATGTTTGCATTGTTTGCATATGTTTGCTTCTTTAATGATTCTATTTGAGGATAGGACTATTAAATATGCAGAGACATTTAGTATTCAATGTTGAATAATAATTTTAGTGATTTTCTACAGTAGAGTATGATAAGGTTTTGTCAATGGTTTATATTAACTTATCTCACGAGTCCTTGTTGAGTTTTGTGTGGATGAAGCTTTTGAGATTTAGGGAGATTGTGATATGAGAGGAATTAAGGAGACACAAAAGCTCAAGCTTGGGGATTCCCAAGGCACCCCAAGATAATATCTCAAGAAGTCTCAAGCATCTAAGCTTGGGGATGCCCCGGTTGCCATCCCACCTTTCTTCTTCAACAATTATCGGTTAGTTTCAGTTGATCCTAAGTTTTTTGCTTCTTCACATGATGTTTGCTATTCTTCGATGTCATTTTATTTTGCTTTGCTTGCTGTTTGAATAAAGTACCAAGATCTGAAATTATTAAATGTTAGAGAGTCTTCACATAGTTGCATAATTATTCAACTACTCATTGATCTTCACTTATATCTTTCGGAGTAGTTTGTCATTTGCTCTAGTGCTTCACTTATATCTTTTAGAGCATGGTGGTAGTTTTATTTTGAAGAAATAGATGAACTCTCATGCTTCACTTAGATTATTTTGAGAGTCTTAAATATCATGGTAATTTGCTTAAAATCCTAATATGCTAGGTATTCAAGAATAATAAAATTCTCTTATGAGTGTGTTGAATACTATGAGAAGTTTGATGCTTGATAATTGTTTTCACATATGGAGATGGTGATATTAGAGTCATGCTAGTTGAGTAGTTGTGAATTTGAGAGATACTTGTGTTGAAGTTTGTGATTCCCGTAGCATGCACGTATGGTGAACCGTTATGTAATGAAGTCGGAGCATGATTTGTTTATTGATTGTCTTCCTTATGAGTGGCGGTCGGGGACGAGCGATGGTCTTTTCCTACCAATCTATCCCCCTAGGAGCATGCACGTAATACTTTGCTTTGATAACTTCTAGATTTTTGCAATAAGTATATGAGTTCTTTATGACTAATGTTGAGTCCATGGATTATATGCACTCTCACCCTTCCACCTTTGCTAGCCTCTCTAATACCGCGCACTTTTCACCGGTATCATACACCTACCATATACCTTCCTCAAAACAGCCACCATACCTACCTATTATGGCATTTCCATAGCCATTTCGAGATATATTGCCATGCAACTTTCCACCATATAGTTCATCATGACACATTCATCATTGTCATATTGCTTAGCATGATCATGTAGTTGACATAAGTATTTGTGGCAAAGCCACCGTTCATAATTTATTCATACTTGTCACTCTTGATTCATTGCATATTCCGGTACACCGCCGGAGGCATCCATATAGAGTCATACTTTGTTTTAGAATCGATTTGTAATCATTGAGTTGTAAATAAATAAAAGTGTGATGATCATCATTCAATAGAGCATTGTCCCAAAAAAAGAGAAAGGCCAAAGAAAAAAAGAAGGCCCAAAAAAAGAAAATAAATAAAAAGGGGCAATGCTACTATCCCTTTTTCCACACTTGTGCTTCAAAGTAGCACCATGATATAGCGAGTCTCGTATATTGTGCTTCAAAGTAGCACCATGTTCTTCATATAAAGAGTCTCATATGTTGTCACTTTCATATACTAGTGGGAATTTTACATTATAGAACTTGGCTTGTATATTCCGATAATGGGCTTCCTCAAATTGCTCTAGATCTTCGTGAGCAAGCAAGTTGGATGCACACCCACTAGTTTCTTTTGTTGAGCTTTCATCCATTTATAGCTCTAGTGCATTTGTTGCATGGCAATCCCTACTCACTCACATTGATATCTATTGATGGGCATCTCCATAGCCCATTGATACGCCTAGTTGATGTGAGACTATCTTCCCCTCCTTTTTGTCTTCTCCACAATCACCATTCTATTCCGCCTATAGTGCTATATCCATGGCTCACGCTCATGTATTGCGTGAAGATTGAAAAAGTTTTGAAAAAGTTAAAGTATGAAACAATTGCTTAGCTTGTCATCGGGGTTGTGCATGATTTAAATATTTTGTGTGGTGAAGATGGATCATAGCCATACTATATGATTTTGTAGGGATAGCTCTCTTTGGCCATGTTATTTTGAGAAAACATAATTGCTTTATTAGTATGCTTGAAGTATTATTATTTTCTATGTCAATATGAACTTTTGTCTTGAATCTTATGGATCTGAATATTCATGCCACAATTAAGAAGAATTACATTGAAATTATGCCAACTAACATTCCACATCAAAAATTATCTTTTTACCATTTACCTACTCGAGGACGAGCAAGAATTAAGCTTGGGGATGCTTGATACGTCTCCAACGTATCTATAATTTTTGATTGCTCCATGCTATATTATCTACTGTTTTGGGCAATATTGGGCTTTATTTTCCACTTCTATATTATTTTTGGGACTAACCTATTAACCGGAGGCCCAGCCCAGATTTGTTGTTTTATGCCTATTTCAGTGTTTTGAAGAAAAGGAATATCAGACGGAGTCGAAACGGAACGAAATCAACTGGAGAAGTTATTTTTGGAAGAAAACACACCTGATGGACTTGGACCCCACGTCAGAAGATACAGGAGCTGCCCACGAGGGTGGGGGCGCGCCCACCCCCCTAGGGCGCGCCCCCCTGCCTCGTGGGGCCCCCGTGGCTCCCCTGACATACCTCCTGCACCCATATATACCTACGTGACCTAAAACTTCCAGAACGCAACATAGATCGGGAGTTCCGCCGCCAGAAGCCTCGGTAGCCACCGAAAACCAATCTAGACCCGTTCCGGCACCCTGCCGGAGGGGGAAATCCCTCTCCGGTGGCCATCTTCATCATCCCAGTGCTCTCCATGACGAGGAGGGAGTAGTTCTCCCTCGGGGCTGAGGGTATGTACCAGTAGCTATGTGTTTGATCTCTCTCTCTCTCGTGTTCTTGAGATGATACGATCTTGATGTATCGCGAGCTTTGCTATTATATTTGGATCCTATGATGTTTCTTCCCCCCTCTTCTCTCTTGTAATGAATCGAGTTTCCCCTCTAAAGTAATCTTATCGGATTGAGTCTTTGAAGACTTGAGAACACTTGATGTATGTCTTGTCGTGGATATCTGTGGTGACAATGGGATACCACGTGCCACTTGATGTATGTTAAGGTGACCAACTTGAGGGTTTCATGACATTGGGAACCTATGCATAGGGGTTGGCACACGTTTTCGTCATGATTCTCCGGTAGAACTTTGGGGCACTCTTTGAGGTCCTTTGTGTTGGTTGAATAGATGAATCTGAGATTGTGTGATGCATATCGTATAATCATACCCACGGATACTTGAGGTGACATTGGAGTATCTAGGTGACATTAGGGTTTTGGTTGATTTGTATCTTAAGGTGTTATTCTAGTACGAACTCTAGGGTTGTTTGTGACAATTATAGGAATAACCCAACGGATTGATTGGAAAGAATAACTTTGAGGTGGTTTCGTACCCTACCATAATCTCTTCGTTCGTTCTCCGCTATTAGTGACTTTGGAGTGACTCTTTGTTGCATGTTGAGGGATAGTTTTATGATCCAATTATGTTAGTATCGTTGAGGGAACTTACACTAGCGAAAGTATGAACCCTAGGCCTTGTTTCAACACATTGCAATACCGTTTACGCTCACTTTTATCACTTGCTACCTTGCTGTTTTTATATTTTCAGATTACAAATACCTTTATCTACTATCCATATACCACTTGTTTCACCATCTCTTCGCCGAACTAGTGCACCTATACAATTTACCATTGTATTGGGTGTGTTGGGGACACAAGAGACTCTTTGTTATTTGGTTGCAGGGTTGCTTGAGAGAGACCATCTTCATCCTACGCCTCCTACGGATTGATAAACCTTAGGTCATCCACTTGAGAGAAATTTGCTACTGTCCTACAAACCTGTGCACTTATAGACCCAACAACGTCTACAAGAAGAAGGTTGTGTAGTAGACATCAGATGCCTACGTAAAAATTGCGAAGAAGAACGGAAGTAGATTGCTTTTTAATAGATCTATTTTGAGCATTGCAAATTCTATAGCAAGCATCTTTTAAGTTTTCTCCCTCCCTCTGTTTACAATTAAGAACTTCATTGTCGGGAATGTTAACAATGATAGGAGAACTAGCCATGAGGGCAAAATAAACGATCTAACACACTGACGCATAAGAGACAAGCGAAAGAAGACGAACGGAAGAAGGGTGAATAAAACGACAATGGGTTAATAAAACGGTAAGGGTGAAGTGGGGGAGAGGAAAACGAGAGTCAAATGGCAAATAATGTAATGTGAGGGATAAGAGTTTGTGATGGGTACTTGGTATGTCTTGACTTGATTGTAGATCTCCCCGGCAACGGTGCCAGAAATCCTTCTTGCTACCTCTTGAGCATGCGTCGGTTTTTCCTTGAAGAGGAAAGGGTGATGCAGCAAAGTAGTATAAGTATTTCCCTCGGTTTTTGAGAACCAAGGTATCAATCCAGTAGGAGACTACACGCAAGTCGCATAGTACCTGCACAAACAAACAAAAACCTCGCAACCAATGCCATAAAGGGGTTGTCAATCCCTTCACAGTCACTTACGAAAGTGAGATCTGATAGAGATAATAAGATAAATATTTTTGGTATTTTTGTTGTATAGATTGAAAGTAAAGATTGCAAAATAAACGGCGACAGAAATAACTAGTTGACGGGAAAATAATATGATGTAAAGTAGACCCGGGGGCCATAGGTTTCACTAGTGGCTTCTCTCAAGATAGCATATATTACGGCGGGTGAACAAATTACTGCCGAGCAATTGATAGAAAAGTGCATAGTTATGATGATATCTAGGCATGATCATGAACATAGGCATCACGTCCGTTTCAAGTAGACCGAAATGATTCTGCATCTACTACTATTACTCCACACATCGACCGCTATCCAGCATGCATCTAGAGTATTAAGTTCATAAAAACAGAGTAACACATTAGGCAAGATGACATGATGTAGAGGGATAAACTCAAGCAATATGATATAAACCCCATCTTTTTATCCTCGATGGCAACAATACAATATGTGCCTTGCTGCCCCTGCTGTCACTGGGAAAGTACACCGCAAGATTGAACCCAAAGCTAAGCATTTCTCCCATTTCAAGAAACATCAATCTAGTAGGCCAAACCAAACTGATAATTCGAAGAGACTTGCAAAGATATCAAATCATGCATATAAGAATTCAGAGAATAATCAAATATTGTTCATAGATAATCTTAATCATAAACCCACAATTAATCGGATCTCAGCAAACACACCGCAAAAAGAATTACATCGAATAGATCTCCAAGAACATCAAGGAGAACTTTATATTGAGATCCAAAGAGAGAGAAGAAGCCATCTAGCTAATAACTATGGACCCGAAGGTCTGTGGTAAACTACTCACACATCATCGGGGAGGCTATGGTGTTGATGTACAAGCCCTCTGTGATCGAATCCCCCTCTGGCAGATCGCCGAAAAAGGTCCCTAGATGGGATCTCACGGGTACAGAAGGTTGCGGCGGTGAAAAAGTGGTTTTGTGGCTCCCCGGATGTTTTCAGGGTATAAAAGTATATATAGGCGAAAGAAATAGGTCGGTGGAGCCACGAGCGGCCCACGAGGGTGGGGGTGCGCCTGCCCCCCTTGGGCGCGCCGCCCTACCTCGTGGCCGCCTCGTTGGTTCCTTGACCTCCACTCCAAGTCTCCTGGATTGCGTTTATTCTAAAAAAGATCATCGCGAAGGTTTCATTCCGTTTGATATTCCTTTTCCGCGAAACACTGAAATAGACAAAAAAACAACAATTTGCACTAGGCCTTCGGTTAATAGGTTAGTCCCAAAAATAATATAAAAATGCATATTAAAGCCCATTAAACATCCAAAACAGATAATATAATAGCATGGAACAATCAAAAATTATAGATACGTTGGAGACGTATCATGCCCTTTGCTCGGAAGGAACTGAAGAAACCCTTGTCCACCTCTTCTGAGACTGCCCGTTTGCGCTCCTCTGCCGGGACCATATTATACCGGCTAAACAGAGAGGCATTTCAGCTTATGATGAGATCTTGTTGACTATTGAACACCTGCCTTCCAATATTGCTCTAGACATTGTGATCATGCCCTGCTGGGGTATATGGTCAGTAAGGAATGATAAGATCTTCAGGTCAGCTGCTCCACATTTGAACACTTGGAAATTCTACCTAAAAGAAGGACTACGAGTAGTGCAGCTAAGAGCCAAACAGACTAGGACAACACAGATTGGTAGTTGGATAGAACAACATCTTTAATTTGATAATGTATTTTTCCCCAAAACTGGTGTGGGCTAATTGCCTGTCTGACCTCTTTTGTAATGATTGTAAATATTTTATTAATACATTGAAAATATCGTAGAACTATTGTTCTACGGTCTCGGCTCAATAAAAAGTTTTGGACACCCTGGAACTGCTAAAAAGCTTGGGTGGAGAGTGGCCTATGGAATATATCCTTTGGAGGGTTGATGTGCAGTGCTTGCTCAATTGAGAGTTGGTCATTCACAGCAAAAGAATGAAGCTTAGGGAATCTATCAATGAATCTGTTACCATCCCAGTTGTATACCACAGAAGAACATAGTTCCCTTGCCCTATGCTGCAGGAAGAGATGGCTTTAAAAATCAGAGATTAATTTGAGAACAGACTTCCACCAGAAGGAACCAACAGGTCTGACACGAGGAGGGGTAGAAGTATAGTAGGAGCTCCATATAAGGTCCACCCAAGGGAGGTCATAACTATTGAAAAAATTATGCGGATCTTTCATCAACAAAGCTTTGTTCTGAGTTTGCACATCAAGAATTTTGTCTCGGGGAATAAGAGCAGTACCTCTGCCTTCCATCCCATACTTCCTCCAAAAGCAATGTCTCAAGTATTTAATAATTTGGTCAACAACTCCTGTGGGAAGGTCTAAACTGCCCATAAAGAAAGTAGGTAGGCTAGTGAAAATAGACTTCACAAGAATGAGTTTCTCTCCATAGGAAAGCATTGTGGAGGAACCAGCAAGTCTAGATCCAATCCTTTTCATTAGAGGAGCAAAATTTTCAATCTTGGGTTTAGAAATGCCAAGAGGAAGTCCAAGGTAAGTAAAGGGGAAATTACCCTCGGCGGAGCCTAAAATAGCTGAGAGTTGCTGGATTTTATGAGCAGGTACATTAATGGGAACCATCATGGATTTGTTGTAGTTGACCTTGAGACCTGTGTAAACCCCAAAATGCATCAATAGGTTCTGAACTTGTTGAATTTGCAAGGGACATGCAGGCAAGATAATAATAGTATCACATACATATTGGATTATAGGGGAAATCTCTGTTGTTTCAGTGATAATGGGCAAAGCTATTAAATTGTTGTCCAAAGCTTCATTGAAAATGGATTGGAGCAAATCAGTAGTGAGGACAAAAATGAGTGGGGAGAAGGGGTCTCCTTGTCGGTAAACAAAATTATGAGAAAATTGTGCAACTCATATTGAAACAAGTCGTAGCATGCACCTATTATGTGGATAGAAGAAAGTCCCAGGTAAGATGTTCATCAAGTAATTCAGCAGTCTCTCAATTAAAAAGAAGATATTACTATTAATCAGAGAGACGCCTCAGCCATCAGGATTCATTTCAGTACGTCGAGTTACGTACAAGGTACACGCTAGTATTACGACAGTAGTACGTATATCTTACGGTACAAAAAGGTAGTAATTCGAAGACAATATTACTTGAGCAAACCATGCATCGAGCAATTCATTCGAGCACAAAACAATCGGTGTATCGATCTGGCGATGTCCATGCATGCATGATACTGTAGGAGATAATATGATATCAGCTCGATCCTCTTGCAAAGAGAGATAGGTATGGCAGCTTATGCGGTGAGCTCCTCCTCCTTGTGGGTCTCGATGACGATGTCGGACTTGGGGTAGGCGTGGCAGGTGAGCACCCACCCTGCCTCCATCTGGTCGTCGTCGAGGAAGCTCTGGTCGGACTGGTCGATCTCGCCGGACACCAACTTGCCGGCGCAGGAGGAGCAGGAGCCGGCGCGGCAGGAGTAGGGCAGGTCGATCCCCTCCTCCTCGGCCTGGTCGAGGATGTAGACGTCGTCGGGGACCTCCAGCTCCACCTCGCCCTCGGGCGTCACCAGCTTCACCTTGTACGTCGCCTGCGCGCGGAGCCTGGCTCCCCGCACCTGCTTGGCGGCGGCGAGGCTGAGGGCCGCGGGCGCGAGGGCCACGCGGGGCGCCGGTGGCGCGACGGCGCGCAGGGAGAAGGGCGCGCGGAGGCTCAGTGCGGCGGCCATTGCAAGCTAGCTGGAGCTTAGACGCTCTTTCTCTGTGTGGCTGGGGAGCTGGAGAGGATAGGCGAGCGAGCTAGGGGATGGAGGAGTGAGGGGGGCGGGA
>NC_053028.1:456679700-456691296 GCF_003073215.2 Triticum urartu
TTTTCAGCATACCCATGGAGGAGGTAGCTCGCACAATCACAACGACACCAAGAATGGTAATGGCAATGGAGGAAGCAACGGCCAGAACCGTACCAACCCATCAACCCCAGCCAAGAAGGACCTAAGCCAAGTCACTTGCTTTAAGTGCCAGAAGACTGGACATTATGCCAATGAATGTCCTGAAGGACAGAATGGCAATGGAAGCTCTGGGAAGAAGCCAAACCCTTTCAATAGGGGACAGGTGAACCACGTTAACGTGGAGGAGGTTGAAGAGCAGCCGGATGCCGTAATCGGTAAGTTTTTGGTTAAGTCATTTACTGCACTCGTTCTTTTTGATACTGGTGCATCGCATTCATACATATAAAGGGGATTTGTGGATAAGTATAACTTGCCCACTAAGGTTCTTAGAACACCTATGCTAGTAAGATCACCAGGAGCGGAGTATATGGCCAGTCAAGGATGTTTTCAAGTGCCATTGAGTATAGGTAGGCATGTGTTTCCCTCGGATTTAATCATTTTGGAATTACAAGGATTGGATGTAATTCTGGGTATGGATTGGCTGTCGATGTATGGAGGAAACATCGATTGCGCTAGTAAGTCGATCTTGCTTACCACCCCAGAAGGGAGAAGGATCAAGTATGTATCCCGGCATGTGCCAAATAGGACACAAGTAAATTACTTATCAGGAGTTGTGCAGGAGGAAGTACCAGTGGTAAGGGATTTCCCTGACGTATTTCCAGAAGAGTTGCCAGGCATGCCACCGGATAGAGACATTGAGTTTTTGATTGAGCTATTGCCAGGCACATGGCCAATATCAAAGAGACCATACATGATGCCTGCAAAGGATTTGGTGGAGATTAAGAAGCAGATTAAGGAGTTACTGGATAAAGGTTACATTCGCCCAAGTTCGTCGCCTTGGGGATCACCAGTACTTCTAGTGGAGAAAAAGGATGGATCGTTAAGGATGGTTGTTGATTATCGTGGGTTGAATGAAGTAACGATCAAGAACAAGTACCCCCTACCAATGATTAATGATCTGTTTGATCGATTGCAAGGAGCTAAGGTATTTTCCAAGATCGATCTGCGATTAGGATACCACCAGTTGAAGATTCGAGAACAGGATATACCTAAGACAGCTTTTACCACCGGGTATGGGCTGTATGAGTATATCGCTATGTCATTTGGTCTGACTAACGCACCTGCCTATTTTATGAACATGATGAACAAAGTGTTTATGGAGTTCTTGGATAAGTTCGTCGTGGTGTTCATTGATGATATTCTGGTTTACTTGAAAAGTGAAGAGGAGCATAAGGAACATTTGTGATTGGTACTTGAGAAGCTCAGAGAACACCAGTTATATGCCAAGTTTAGCAAATGTGAGTTTTGGTTGAAAGAAGTTGGATTCCTCGGACACGTTATATCCGGAGAAGGTATATCAGTAGATCCCACAAAAGTTGATACCGTGACCAAGTGGGAAGCACCAACCACAGTTGGCAAGATCGGAGTTTCCTTGGACTCGCAGGATACTACCGGAGATTCATTGAGAATTTCTCCAAGATTGCCAAACCTATGACTGAGTTGTTGAAGAAGGATACCAAGTTCATATGGACTGAGGAGTGTGAGGCTAGTTTCCAGGAGTTGAAGAAATGCTTGGTTACTTAACCAGTGTTGATTTTGTCAGACCAGACCAAGGACTATGAGGTGTATTGCGACGCTTCATGTCGAGGACTTGGAGCAGTGCTTATGCAGGAAGGGAGAGTTGTTTCATATGCCTCAAGACAACTCAAACCTCACGAGTTGAATTATGCTACGCATGATTTGGAGTTAGCAGCCGTAGTGCATGCACTGAAGACTTGGAGACATTTCCTCATTGGAAATCATTGTGAGGTATACACGGATCACAAGAGTTTGAAGTACATTTTCACGCAGAAGGAGTTGAACCTCAGAAAAAGGAGATGGTTGGAGCTCATCAAGGATTATGATATGAGATCGCATTACCATCCCAGAAAAGCTAATGTAGTAGCTGACGCATTGAGTCGTAAGAGCCATGTCAATACACTAATGACGGGAGAAATACCAAGGGAGTTAGCCGAAAATCTTCGAGAGTTATGTTTGGAAATAGTTCCGAGAGGCTATGTAGCAGCATTGGAGATTCAGTCAACTATGATGGATAGAATCAGAGAAGCCCAGAAGAATGACAAGGAGATTGCCTCTATAAAGGAGAAATTGAGCAAAGGAAAGGCTAAAGGATTTCGTGAGGATGAGCACGACACCCTATGGTTTGAAGAACGTGTTTATGTGCCAAATGACCCGGAGATCAGGAGGTTGATTCTGCAAGAGGCACACGATTCACCATACTCGATTCACCCAGGAAATACCAAGATGTATTTGGATTTGAAGGATATTTTCTGGTGGACCGGAATGAAGAAAGACATTGCGGAGTATGTAGCAGTTTGTGATGTATGTCGGAGAGTTAAGGCAGAGCATCAAAAGCCAGCAGGATTGCTACAACCATTGCCGATACCCGAATGGAAGTGGGATAAGTTAGGCATGGATTTTATCACGGGATTACCCAGGACTCGTTCGGGCTATCACTCGATTTGGGTTGTAGTCGATCGGTTGACGAAAGTAGCTCATTTCATCCCGGTAAAGACCACTTACACTAGTGCTAAGTTGGCAAAGATATACATGACCAGGATTGTATGCTTACATGGAGTTCCGAGGAGTATAGTATCAGATAGAGGAACCCAGTTTACCTCCAAGTTCTGGAATTAGTTGCACAAAACTTTGGGTACCAGGCTAGAGTTCAGCACAGCTTTTCATCCATAGACAGATGGACAGACCGAGAGAGTCAATCAGATTTTGGAGGACATGCTGAGAGCTTGTGCGCTTGATTATGGATCTAGTTGGGACGAGAATTTGCCGTATGCAGAATTCTCTTACAACAACAGCTATCAATCCAGTTTAAAGATGGCCCCTTTCGAAGCCTTGTACGGAAGGAGGTGCAGGACACCGTTGTCGTGGGATGAAGTTGGAGACCGCCAGTTGTTTGGACCGGATCTGATTAAGGAGTCTGAACAGAAAGTGAAATTGATTCGTGATAGGCTCAAGGTAGCCCAGTCCAGGCAGAAGAGCTACGCAGATTCTAAACGCAAGGAGACAGTTTACGAAGTTGGAGATAGAGCTTATCTTCAAGTATCCCCACTTCGGGGAACAAAGGGCTTTGGTGTTAAAGGAAAGTTAGCGCCACGATTTGTAGGACCATACCAAGTATTGGAACGTATGGGAGAAGTGGCCTACAAGTTGGAATTGCCTGAAGGATTGTCCGGAGTTCATGATGTATTCCACGTTTCTCAGTTGAAGAAGTGCCACGCAGAGATGGCTGACATACCCTTGAAAGACACAGTGCCATTGGAAGCAATTCAATTGGATAACGATTTGACCTATGAGGAGAAACCAGTTAAGATTCTAGAGTATGCCAGTCGAGTCACCCGCACAAGGTTATCAAGTTTTGTAAGGTTCAGTGGAGCCACCACACGGAGGATGAAGCCACCTGGGAGTGAGAGGAAGATTTGCTCAAGGACCACCCTCACCTATTTTCTAGCCAACCCGAATCTCAAGGGCGAGATTCATCTTAAGGGGGCTAGGTTTGGTAACATCCCAAATTTCAATTTGGAATGTTATACATTAGATCATCATTGCATATCATAATTTATTTGCTTTTGGTTTTGATCCTAGAAATTCTACGCAACTCAAGGACCCACGGAGAGAGTTGGGGATTTCGTTATTTTCATATTTGAGTTTTCTCAAATTTTGAGAATAGGATCATTTGATTTTAATTATTTTATTAATTATTTCTATTACAAAAATATGAGAGAGGGAATAAAATAACTTTCACAAAATTAAGAAATATTGAGGATTTAATAATAAAATCAAATAAGATTTTATTTCGGAGTTTTTCGGTATTTTATTTGAATTTAGGAAAAATGTGCGTTTTTCAAATTGCATTTAGGCCCCAAATAAATGTTCACCTTGTGCGGCTTGATTTTAGAAGCCCGGGAAAATTTGTTTTGGGATTTTTGGAGTCCGTTTAGTATTTTTTTAATTGTTTTTTCTGCGCGGAATATTAAAAAAACGCAACCGACCTACGGCCGTGTCCGACTGGACACGGCCCATCGGGCTTTATAAGCCGGGAGCCCAGCCCGGGGGTCTCCCCAAATAATTCCGCCGCCGCCGGATCTCTCGCCGGAGTTGCCGGGTAGATTTTTTTTAGACGCCGGTTTTTTTTCCAAAAAACCGTTCAGTTTTTCCGACGGTTTTGTTCGTTTTTTTAGTTTCGGTTTTTTTAATAGATTGGTTTTTCCGATTTATTTAAATAGCAAATGTTCGTCATTTTTTCTTTTTCTCGGATTAAATCCGCGATTTTTCTGATCGCGATTCCTGATCCGATTTTCGTTTTAGTATAACTTTTCGCTCGTTTATCGGAATCAGGCAATTCAAGCGCCTGGAGTTTCGTCTCGAAACCCTCTATCCGTTTAACCAACTTAAACAAGTTTTTGCCACTGTAAAAATTGCCCTAGATCCAGAATAGTAAACGAAGCCTGTTTCTTTTGCCGTTTGACTTTCGTTGCTTCGTTTGATTTGATTCTTTTTGCAAACCGGAGTTCTTAAGTTGAACTTTCTGGTTAGATCTTTATTTGAGTTTTACCTGTGCATTAGATGAGTACTTATTGTATGCTTGTTTGTTTGTCTGCGATAGAATACCCGGAGTGCGCCGCCTGTTACTTCGAATCTCTAGGTTTCACGGATCATCAGCAAGGCAAGTAACACTTTGATCATGCTTTCCAACTACCCAGTTTTATTGCATTAGATCAATCCTCACACATTGCATGATTAGGATCTAATTAAATTGTGGGATGGGAAGTAGTTGAGGTAGTACCTATTACCTGTTTATTATCAAACCTTTGGGAGTTACTTCTACGTTTGCCTATTATGCCATGCTATGCTAGTAGACGTGGATTGGGTGAGTGATATCCATGACAGATGTGAGTTTGTTAATTAATGGTTTATCTAAGGTGGCAACTTAAACACACATCTGGGTGGATTGAGGTACCTGGGTATTCCAGGATTGCCTGTTTTTCTTTATGGACCGCCACCCAGGCCCAAAGGGATCATGAGATTTTTCATACTAGAAACTTCCGTGTGCAGCCACAAGCTATTATGGGCTCTAGCATAGTTGATTAAGTTGTGCGAACTCTTACAGGGTAGACTAGCAGATGTAGGGGAAAAGTGCGCAAACCTCTGTAGAGTGTATAAACTAATCATGGTTAGCTGTGTCCCCGGTTCTGGACATCTTGAGTATCTTGTACTTGGATTATCATGTGAATCTCAACATGTTACTCTAAATTAATTTTGATGGGTTTTTTAATGATGATGCTTAATTGGGATTGAGAATGCTGTCAACCATTCTCAATGTTTAACAACACCATGATAGTTAAATAAAATTATTCCTTTGCAGTAGGGAAAAATTGGCTTTACGCAAAACTGTAACCATAGAGCTTTCCACCAGCCAAATATGCATATAGTATAGCTGTTTCATTCCATTACTCTCTATGTGTTACCTTGCCAGCATATTCCATGTGCTGACCCGTTTTCGGGCTGCAACGTTAATGTTGCAGACTTTTCAGACGACGATTAAGGAGTTTTTAGGTCGTGGTTCTATACTCAGTGATGCCGTTGGAGTTGATGGACTCACTTATCTTCCAAGCCTTCCGCTGTTATCGTTATTAGATGGCCTTAAGCCATATTTATTGTAATAAGTTCTCTATTGAGACACTCGATGTAATAAGTGTGTGATTGCTACTCTGTTATAAATCCTTCAAGTACTGTGTGGTGTCAGCATTACTGATCCAGGGATGACACCTGAGCACAGAGATCAGACCGTTTGAGGTCTGGTCGCTACACAACAAACTTGGTTTCATCGAATTCGGAGTCCGTTTGCAGGAATTGTGTCAGTTTTGGTGTCCTTAAAAGGGGCTGTTGCGGATGTAATTTTTTAGTACCGCCCTTGGGAGCGGTACTACCACGGCTCCTGAGTGGTAGTACCGCTCCAGAGCTGTACTACCGCGGCTCCTGAGCGGTAGTACCGCTCCGGACCAAAATCTCGTGTTTTGCTCAGCGGAAGTAGGCACAGATGTAATTTTTTAGTACCGCTCGCAAGCAGTAGTACTGCTACCCTTAGCAGTAGTACCGCTACCCCTAGCGGTAGTACCGTGAGTTCAAGCGGTACTACCGCTCCGACGGTTCTTCTGGCCTTTTTGCCTCCTCACTGTTGTGTTTCAAAGGGCTACTACCGCCCTAGAGGTAGTACCGCTCCTTGGAGCGGTAGTACCGCTCGGTGCGGGCTGTGAGCATAACGGTTGGGATTTTCCCCACCTATAAAAGGGGGTCTTCTTCCCCAATGAACCCTATCTCTTGAGCTCGTGTTCTTCCCCCATTGTTGACCTTCTTCGATCTTGCTAACTCTCAATCCCTCCATGGATTCTTGCTAGTTTTTGAGGGAAAAGAGAGAGGAGATCTAGATCCACATTTCCACCAATCACTTTCTCCTCTATGTGAGGGGAACCCCTTGGATCTAGATCTTGGAGTTCTTGGTGTTCTCCTTCTTGTTCTTCCTCTCATTTTCCTCCCTAGCATTAGTTGCTTTGGTGGGATTTGAGAGAGAAGGACTTGGGCACTCCGTGTGCCCTTGCCATTGCATTTGGTGCATCGGTTTGAGTTCTCCACAGTGATACGTGGAAGTTACAAGTTGAGAAGCTTATTACTCTTGGGTGCTTGGTACCCTTGAGCTTGTTCCTCTTGGGTGCTTGGGCACCCTAGACGGTTGGTGGTGTACGGATCTCAATCATTGTGGGGTAAAGCTCCGGGCAAGCGTCGGGGTCTCCAATTAGGTTGTGGAGATCGCCCCAAGCAATTTGACGGGTACCGATGACTGCCCCCAAGGGTTGCCAAAGTGTACGGGTTCGGTGACCGCCCCCAAGGGTTGCCATTTGTACGGGTTCGGTGACCGCCCTCAAGGGTCCCTTAGTGGAATCACGGCATCTTGCATTGTGCGAGGGCGTGAGGAGATTACGGTGGCCCTAGTGGCTTCTTGGGGAGCATTGTGCCTCCACACCGCTCCAAACGGAGATTAGCATCCGCAAGGGTGTGAACTTCGGGATACATCGTCGTCTCCGCGTGCCTCGGTTATCTCTTACCCGAGCTCTTTACTTATGCACTTTACTTTGTGATAGCCATATTGTTTCTTGTCATATATCTTGCTATCACCTAGTTGTTTATCTTGCTTAGCATAAGTTGTTGGTGCACATAGGTGAGCCTAGTTGTTGTAGGTTTTGTGCTTGACAAATTAACCGCTAGGTTTATTCCGCATTTGTTCAAGCCTAAACCGTAATTATTTTAAAGCCTATTCACCCCCCTCTAGGCGACATCCACGATCTTTCAATTGGTATCAGAGCCTCGTCTCTCTTTAGGCTTAACCGCCTAGAGAGTAAAGATGTCGACTAGGGGATTAGGATTCTCTGACACTCTTAGTTTCAATGGCACAAATTTTGATGTTTGGGTAATTCGCATGCTTAATCTCTTTAGGGTCATGGACCCAAATTTAGAGCGAATTGTAGATATGGGTTTTTCTCCTCCAAAGGATCCCCAAAGATTATCTTTAGAGGATGAGAAAAACTCTTATCTCAATGCTCAAGCTTCTAATGTGCTTTTCATGCTTTGAGCAATGTAGTTATATTTCAACTCATGCCGTTCCGGGATGCTCATGAGTTGTGGACGAAGCTTCAAGATAATATGGTGTGTCCAAGATTTGTGGGGATGATTGTTCTCCCTCCACCTCCGGTCGTATAGTGTTCTCAACTTCTTCTACTTCACCTACATGTGGTTTGCCACAAGGTAATGACATGGTGAGTAGTGGTGTTCATTGCAATGATGATAGTGGGCTTAGTTTGATAATCCTTCATCACTTTCTTGTTGCGATGCTTCATCTTTGGACTTAGCACTTCGAGCACTCCAAATGTTTCACATGCTTGTGTTGATAGTCCTTGCATATCATGTACAAATTGCTTGACTAAATCTCATGATGATATGCTTGCTATGTCTTGTTGCCATGATAAAAATGCATGTATTTCCTCGAGTTGTTGTGCTAACAATGTAGAGGAAACCCAACACTCCATGGAACAAGATGTGGTCTTGAATGGTGCTTCAAGGGATCCCACATCATCATCTATTGCCTTTTGCCTTATGGCCAAGGCTTCAAAGGTATCTCCTGAAGGAAATATGCCCTAGAGGCAATAATAAAGTTATTATTTATTTCCTTATATCATGATAAATGTTTATTATTCATGCTAGAATTGTATTAACCGGAAACATAATACATGTGTGAATACATAGACAAACAGAGTGTCACTAGTATGCCTCTACTTGACTAGCTCGTTAATCAAAGATGGTTATGTTTCCTAACCATGAACAAAGTGTTGTTATTTGATTAACGAGGTCACATCATTAGTTGAATGATCTGATTAACATGACCCATTCCATTAGCTTAGCACCGATCGTTTAGTATGTTGCTATTGCTTTCTTCATGACTTATACATGTTCCTATGACTATGAGATTATGCAACTCCCGTTTGCCGGAGGAACACTTTGTGTGCTACCAAACGTCACAACGTAACTGGGTGATTATAAAGGAGCTCTACAGGTGTCTCCAATGGTAGATGTTGGGTTGGCGTATTTCGAGAATAGGATTTGTCACTCCGATTGTCGGAGAGGTATCTCTGGGCCCTCTCGGTAATGCACATCACATAAGCCTTGCAAGCATTGCAACTAATGAGTTAGTTGCAGGATGATGTATTACGGAACGAGTAAAGAGACTTGCCGGTAACGAGATTGAACTAGGTATTGGATACCGACGATCGAATCTCGGGCAAGTAACATACCGATGACAAAGGGAACAACATATGTTGTTATGCGGTCTGACCGATAAAGATCTTCGTAGAATATGTAGGAGCTAATATGGGCATCCAGGTCCCGCTATTGGTTATTGACCGAAAACGTGTCTCGGTCATGTCTACATTATTCTCGAACCGTAGGGTCCGCACGCTTAACGTTACGATGACAGTTATTATGAGTTTATGCATTTTGATGTACCGAAGATTGTTCGGAGTCCCGGATGTGATCATGGACATGACGAGGAGTCTTGAAATGGTCGAGACATAAAGATTGATATATTGGAAGCCTATGTTTGGATATCGGAAGTGTTCCGGGTGAAATCGGGATTTTACCGGAGTACCGGGAGGTTACCGGAACCCCCCGGGAGCTATATGGGCCTTAGTGGGCTTTAGTGGAAAGGAGAAAGGGGCAGCCCAAGGTGGGCTGCGCGCCTCCCCCTCCCCTAGTCCTATTAGGACAAGGAGAGGTGGCCGGCCCCCCCTCTCTCTCTCTTTCCCCCCTCGAGGAATCCTATTCAAACTAGGATTGGGGGGGGGGGAATCCTACTCCCAGAGGGAGTAGGACTCCCTTGGCGCGCCCTCCTTGGCCGGCCGCCCCCTCCCCCCTGGCTCCTTTATATACGGAGGCAAGGGGGCACCCTAGGACACACAAGTTGATCCTTGAGATCGTTCCTTAGCCGTGTGCGGTGCCCCCTGCCACCATATTCCACCTCGATTATATTGTAGCGGTGCTTAGGCGAAGCCCTGCGACGGTAGAACATCAAGATCGTCACCACTCCGTCGTGCTGACGAAACTCCTCCCCGACGCTTTGCTGGATCGGAGCCCGGGGATCGTCATCGAGCTGTACGTGTGCTAAGAACTCGGAGGTGCCGGAGTAACGGTGCTTGGATCGGTCGGATCGGGAAGACGTACGACTACTTCCTCTACGTTGCGTCAACGCTTCCGCAGTCGGTCTGCGTGGGTACGTAGACAACACTCTCCCCTCTCGTTGCTATGCATCACATGATCTTGCGTGTGCGTAGGAATTTTTTTGAAATTACTACGAAACCCAACAGTGGTATCAGAGCCTAGGTTATTTATGTTGATGTTATATGCACGAGTAGAACACAAGTGAGTTGTGGACGATACAAGTCATACTGCCTACCAGCATGTCATACTTTGGTTCGGCGGTATTGTTGGACGAGACGACCCGGACCAACCTTACGCGTACGCTTACGCGAGACCGGTTCCCTCGACGTGCTTTGCACAGAGATGGCTTGCGGGCGACTGTCTCTCCAACTTTAGTTGAACCAAGTATGGCTACGCCCGGTCCTTGCGAAGGTTAAAACGGAGTCTATTTGACAAACTATCGTTGTGGTTTTGATGCGTAGGTGAGATTGGTTCTTACTTAAGCCCGTAGCAGCCACGTAAAACTTGCAACAACAAAGTAGAGGACGTCTAACTTGTTTTTGCAGGGCATGTTGTGATGTGATATGGTCAAGGCATGATGCTGAATTTTATTGTATGAGATGATCATGTTTTGTAACCGAGTTATCGGCAACTGGCAGGAGCCATATGGTTGTCGCTTTATTGTATGCAATGCAATCGCGATGTAATGCTTTACTTTATTACTAAACGGTAGTGATAGTCGTGGAAGCATAAGATTGGCGAGACGACAACGATGCTACGATGGAGATCAAGGTGTCGCGCCGGTGACGATGGTGATCATGACGATGCTTCGGAGATGGAGATCACAAGCACAAGATGATGATGGCCATATCATATCACTTATATTGATTGCATGTGATGTTTATCCTTTTATGCATCTTATCTTGCTTTGATTGACGGTAGCATTATAAGATGATCTCTCACTAAATTATCAAGAAGTGTTCTCCCTGAGTATGCACCGTTGCCAAAGTTCGTCGTGCCCAGACACCACGTGATGATCGGGTGTGATAAGCTCTACGTCCATCTACAACGGGTGCAAGCCAGTGTTTGCACACGCAGAATACTCAGGTTAAACTTGACGAGCCTAGCATATGCAGATATGGCCTCGGAACACGGAGACCGAAAGGTCGAGCGTGAATCATATAGTAGATATGATCAACATAACGATGTTCACCATTGAAAACTACTCCATCTCACGTGATGATCGGTTATGGTTTAGTTGATTTGGATCACGTGATCACTTAGAGGATTAGAGGGATGTCTATCTAAGTGGGAGTTCTTAAGAAATTTGATTAATCAAACTTAAACTTAATCATGAACTTAGTACCTGGTAGTATCTTGCTTGTTTATGTTGATTGTAGATAGATGGCTTGTGCTGTTGTTCCATTGAATTTTAATGCGTTCCTTGAGAAAGCAAAGTTGAAAGATGATGGTAGCAATTACACGGACTGGGTCCGTAACTTGAGGATTATCCTCATTGCTGCTCAGAAGAATTATGTCCTGGAAGCACCGCTGGGTGCCAGGCCTGCTGCTGGAGCAACACCAGATGTTATGAACGTCTGGCAGAGCAAAGCTGATGACTACTCGATAGTTCAGTGTGCCATGCTTTACGGCTTAGAATCGGGACTTCAATGACGTTTTGAACGTCATGGAGCATATG
>NC_053028.1:456692296-456732612 GCF_003073215.2 Triticum urartu
TTCGAGACATCCAAAAGTTCACCGGATGCTTGGCCTCCTTGAACCGCTTCATCAGCCGGCTCGGAGAGAAAGCTCTCCCCCTCTACCGCCTCATGAAGAAGAGCACTCACTTCGAGTGGAACGACCAGGCCGACCAAGCATTTCACGAGCTGAAGAAGATGCTGGCCACGCCGCCCGTCCTAGCGGCGCCGACTGAGAAAGAGCCCATGCTCCTTTACATTGCCGCAACTAGCCGGATGGTCAGCACCGTCATCGTAGTCCAACGCCCAGAAGAAGGCCGAGCTTAGCCAGTCCAGAGGCCAGTGTATTATTTGAGCGAGGTGTTGTCCGCTTCAAAGCAGAACTACCCGCACTACCAGAAGATGTGTTACGGCGTGTACTTCACCACCAAGAAGCTGAAGCCCTACTTTCAAGAGCATCCTGTCACGGTCGTATGCACCGCCCCGCTGGCCGAGATCATAGGCAGCCGGGACGCATCCGGCCGGGTGGCGAAATGGGCCATCGAGCTGGCCCCTTACACAATCTTCTACCAGCCCCGCACCACCATCAAGTCCCAAGCACTGGCCGACTTCCTCGTCGACTCGGCCGAGACCCAGTACCTGCCGCCGGCTCCCGACTCCACTCATTGGCGCATGCACTTCGATGGGTCCAAGATGCGCACCGGCTTGGGAGCCGGCATCATCCTCACCTCTCCCAAAGGCGACAAGCTCAGATACACGCTGCAAATTCACTTTGCCGCCTCCAACAACATGGCCGAGTACGAGGCGCTCATACACGGGCTCCGGCTTGCCAAAGAACTCGGCATTCACTGGATCCTATGTTATGGCGACTCGGACTTGGTGGTCCAGCAATCATCCGGCGACTGGGATGCCAAGGACGCAAATATGGCAAGCTACCGCTTCCTGGTTCAACAACTCAGTGGATACTTTGAAGGATGCGAGTTCCTCCACGTACCGCGAGCCGACAACGAGCCAGCCAATGCCCTGGCTCGAATAGGCTCCACTCGGCAAGCAATACCAACCGGCATCGCTCTACAACGCCTCCTCAAGCCGTCTCCAGAGTCCGATTCCATCTTCGTACCCCTGACCCCGACGCGGCCGGGTCCGGCTCGAAGAACCAAGCAGGCGACCCCGGGACTTCAGTAGTCAGCCCGGGGACTTCGGCAACCGGATCAGGGACTGCCACACCCGGCTCGGGGACTGCAGTAGCCGGCCCGAGGACTGCACCAGCACAGCAGCCGGCGGCCGACTCCAGCATCTCACCACCCAGCCCGCCCACCCTGGTGGCAGTAGCCACATTGGCAGTAGGAGAAGTCGCGGCTCCGTCATGGGCTCAGTCCATCCTCAACTTCCTAGTAAACCAAGATCTGCTGGCTGACGAAACAGAGGCAAGACAAGTCCAACGTCGAGCCGGAGCATACACAATCATCAACAGAGAACTCGTCAAGCGCAGTGTCACTGGAGTCCTCCAACGATGCGTCGAGCAAGAGAAGGGCATTGCAATCCTCAGAGACATTCACCAAGGAGAATGCGGCCACCATGCGGCTTCAAGATCACTCGTCGCCAAAGCTTTCCGCCATGGTTTCTTTGGCCGACTGCTTTGGATGACGCCAAAGAATTAGTTAAATATTGCAAAGGGTGCCAACTCTTCAGCTCCAAGCAACACATGCCGGCTTCGGCACTCAAGACCATTCCCCTCACCTGGCCCTTCGCCATTTGGGGACTGGACATGGTGGGCCCATTCAAGACGGCGCGCAGCGGCATGACGCATCTGCTCGTCGCCGTGGACAAATTCACCAAGTGGATTGAGGCAAAGCCGATCAAGAAGCTGAATGGGCTGACTGCTGCGACATTCATCGCAGACATAACAACTCGGTATGGCGTGCCACACAGCATCATCACCGACAATGGCACGAATTTTGCCAAAGGAGCCTTGGCACGTTTCTGCGCAGCTCAAGGTATCCGGCTGGACTTAGCGTCTGTCGCCCACCCGCAGTCAAACGGCCAGGTCGAGTGAGCCAACGGCCTCATCCTCTCCGGCATCAAGCCCCGACTGGTCATACCACTGGAGCGTTTAGTTGGCTGTTGGCTCGATGGGCTGCCGGCTGTCCTCTGGAGTCTGCGCACTACACCAAACAAGTCAACCGGCTTCACCCCTTTCTTCCTTGTGTATGGTGCCGAGGCAGTCATCCCAACTGACATTGAGTTCGACTCGCCTCGAGTAACCATGTACACGGAAGCGGAGGCCAAGGAAGCACGAGAAGACGGCGTCGACCTACTGGAAGAAGGCCGGCTGTTAGCCCTCAGCTGGTCTGCCATCTACCAGCAGGGTTTGCGCCGCTACCACAGTCGGAAGGTCAGGCCAAGATCTTTCCAAGAGGGCGATCTTGTGCTCCGGCTGATCCAGCGAACAGCCGGCCAGCACAAGCTCTCGGCCCCTTGGGAGGGCCCCTTCGTCATCAGCAGAACCTTAGGCAACAACTCCTACTACCTGATCGACGCGCAGAAGCCGAAGGCACGAAAGAGAGACGACTCCGGCAAGGAGTCGAAACGACCATGGAACGCCAACCTCCTCCGAAGGTTTTACAGCTGAAATGCAGTATGTATCACGCTAACTTTTGTACTAAGTACGAGACAATAGGGCCCCCGAGGAGAGCTCGGGGACTGCCATCTTTTATCTATGAATGAAAAGTATCATGCTTATGACCTTGTCATTTCATTTACTTGTTCCGTCCGGCACCGGCTTCGACTAGTCGGCCCGGGGACTGGCCGACTGGAGTTATATTAGAAGTCCTACCCGCGGTCACACAAGTAGTGTGCCGACACCCAGGCTTAGCTCTTGCCAAAGTCGCAGTTCGAAGAACCGGCTGTCCGGCCGGCAAGAGTCAAAAGCAGGAAAGGATGCCCACACGAAAAATGGCCAGGGACCAACGGACTAATATAACGAAAGCCGGTTTGCCGCCTACCACCGACCGACTACCAAAGTAGCCGGCCGGGCGGTTTCCATTCACTTCACTTCAATCCAAGAAAGCTCGAGTACTTGCCTCCCCAAACAGGGAAGGCGGCAAAGGAAAACAGCCTAAGGATAAAAAGCATATGCGAATGGAAACCAAACATGCACATAATAATATTTACATAAAAGACCTCCAAGAGGCCAGCATTCAACATAGTTTGGATACACCCCCAGTGGGTGGAACTGCGAAAGCTTAATAAAGATTGTTCAAAAGGCAACAAGCAGGAAAAATAAGGACGGCAGGTCAAGCTGGCGGAGCGACCGACGAGCCGGGCTGGTCGGCGGAGACGGTTGTGCCGGCTGAAGGAGCGGCCGGCTGGCGAACCTCGGCTTGATCACCGCCTCCCGCAGAGGGCGCGCTTCCACGCGCCTCGTTGCTGGAGGCACGGTCAGCTTGAGGCCGGCCGGTTGTTCCACTAGCTGGATCGACGTCTTCACTTTCCGCTTCTTCGTCATCCTCGCCCTCGTCGCTGGAGGCGATCTCCTCTGCCGAGTCCTCGCCCACCGCCGGGTTCAGCCCGAACCACTCCTCCGGCTGGGCAACGCCATCATCATTGATTTCAGGTGCAAAAACACTGATGTCGGTGCACTCGGCGATCGTCGAAGCACGCTGGGCGATAGCCGGCCGCACCTCCTCCAGCTCCGCGTCGGCCTCCAGTCGCCAAGTGCGCAGCTGGTCCAGGTTCAGCCCTGGGTACCAAGCTCGAACGAACACCAACGCCTGCCCGGCTCCAAGACGGGCCGCCGACGCCTTCCAAGCTTCAAAATGACCGACTGCGACCTCCAGCCAGTCGGCAGTCCGGCTTGGAGTGCGGGGGATCGTCTCGCCGGGCCAGAGGGCAGCCAACACCTGCGCCCTGGCACGTTGGAGCCGGCAAAGCATCCGGTGAGCCGGCTGCAGCCGCGCTTGGACAGCCAAGAGCAGCTCCTCAAGCGTCTAATTCGCGTCCGGCGCGATGTTGACCCCCGCCTGACGGCGCCGCCGCGCGATGGGCCTCGATGGTTTGGGCGGCGAAGGCGGAGTAGCCGGGAAAGTAGTCTGCACAAGAAAATAGGCAGCAGCACAAGTTAGGCCAAAAACCAGGCGGCAAGGGGCAGGAGAGGAGCGAGGAAGGCGGCTTACCGTCGATCAAGTCCTCGATGCGGCCGAAGCCTTCATCCAACGCTCGCCGGGTCTCAGCCCAGCTCGCCGCCTCAGTCTCAAACTCTGCCTTCAGGGCGGCCTCGCTATCCTGCGCTTTCTGCAGGGCCGCCTTGTGGCTCTCCTCTTGGTCAGACAGCTTCTTGGCCAGGCCGTCACGCTCCTGGACCAAGGCAGCGTACTCAGCATCCTTGGTACGAAGGGTGGCCTGCGCTTCGCCGAGCTCCCTCCTCAAGCCGGCGTTGGCCCCTGAAAGCACGAAAAAAGAAAAACCAATAAGGAAAAAGTCATCAAGGAAGATCCGACCCGACTGCTCAGCAGTCGGCCCGAATCTCGGGGACTACACCCAGTGGGTGCGCTGACGCGCCCCCACAGGAGACAGACAAGATCAAGCACTTACTTCGGCTGTTGGCCAGGTCGTCGGTCTTCCGACCCAACTCCTGAGCCTGGGAGTTGAAGGCGGCAGCACGAGAGTTATGATATTCCTAGAAATTCAGACATGAAGCAAAAATAAGGTAGTCGTCAAGAAAGATCCGACCCGACTGCTCAGCAGTCGGCCCGAATCTCGGGGACTACACCCAGTGGGTGCGCTGACGCGCCCCCACGGAAGAAATCAAGAGACCAAAGTGGCCAAGAATGAAGGACTCACCCGGATGGCGGCCCGCCTCGACAGGAACTCCTGGGTGTACTGCTGCAGCAGGGCGGCCTGAGCTTGAAGCCGGCTCCGGACCACTTGAGCTGCCACATTCAGCTCGCCAGTCCCCCCACTGGGAGTCCACTCGGATGAGGCGGTGCTGGCCGCCTCCAGAGCCTCCGCCGACTGGCCGGCGCCCGCAACTCGGCACGACTTCGGCGGAGTGGCGCCTCCCCCTGCGCGCCGACGCGTCACTGGCTGCACCTCGAAGCCGGCTCCGCCCTCCGGCTCACCCCCGGCCGGCTCCTCTGGCGCCGCTGACGATTGGCCGCCTTGGCCCGCTCCGGTTGGCGCTGGCGGCGGCGCTCTCCCTGCGAAGGCCACGAGGTCCTCCCTCTTCTCCATCAGCGGCGGGTCTTGGACGATTTCCTCCGCCAGGGGCAATGGGGTGTCAGGGGCCACGGCTCGGAGGGGAATGGCGAGCAGCGGAGGCTGGTTACGCGAACCCTCCGCCTCCATTTCCGCGGTCGCCGCCTCCGCCTGGGCCTTGGCTGCCGCGTCGGCCTGCTCCCTCGCCGCCTGGGCGGCCGCTTTTTCCGCCGCCTCACGCTCCTCCCGCGCCTCACGAGCGTTCCGCTCCGTGGCCTCCCTGAGGTCGGCGCGGGGGTCCACGCGGCGGGAGCCCGAAGACCCTCCAGTCGGCCCAACTACGGAGCCGCCCGGACCCCGCTCAAGGGAAAGCGGCGCCCTGTCCAGCGAGCGGGAAAAGGTTAGGAAGAATGTTCGAGCAGGAGAGAACGATGAAAAGCATGCGACCATGCAATCGACGACTTACGCTGAGACCGCCTGAGGCTGCTTCACCGCCTTGCGGAAGCGGGCCGCTTTCGCGGCCGCCTCATCTCGTTTGGTCGCCGCGGTGGAGGCTTTGGACTTCTTCGGCCGACTGCCAAAGAGGATTGATGCGGCCCGGCGCTTCTGTGCACCGCCACCGGCAGCCGGCGCGGTGGACGAGCCCGCGCCCTGATGGTCGGCCGCCGGCTGGCGACGCGGGGCGACTTCGGCTTCGGCATCATCCGACCAGTCCTCGAAGCTGGCGGTAAGCCCTGTGCCTCCGGGCTCGGCGTCGTCCCCCACGACGGCGTCTTCCATGGCGGCTGCCCCCAAATCCGGGTCGTCGACGTCGTCCACCATGCGGTCGGGGACGTACTGGCATTCTATCCCTGCTGCCCCGGTCGTCGGCGGAAGAAGGGGGTTCTGCTAAGAAGAACCGACCGATCAGAAGCCGGCCATCCTAAAGCCGGCTACCAACAAAAATAAGAAAGAGAGGAAAGCTTACCACGGGCGGAGGGTTGGCACGAGAATACGGCACCTTGCCGTATCGCCAGTCCTCGGCGAGCTTGCAATTGGAGATATGATTTACCATGTACGACACCTCCACATGAGGCATCTCCCTGGTGCTCAGCCGGCTTGGGTCAAAGCGGCCGCTCATCTGACACATCATGTGGGGCCGGCTTTGGAGAGGAAGTATCCGGCGCTCCACGAAGGCGGGCACCAAGTCGGCCCCGCTCAGGCCTTCCGACTGGATCATCACCCGAAGCCGGGAGACGACAGCGTTCCCGGCCTGAAACAATGACCTGGACCAGAAACTCCATGAGGGCTGCCTCCCAGCCGGCGGGCCGGCTACGTAAGCCGGCAGGTTGACATGGTCTCCTTGCTGGGCGACGTTCTTCACGTAGAAGTACGACTTCTGCCAGATCTTCACCGACTGGATCAGGGGGATGGATGGGAACGGGTTGTTCTCGCCCGACCTCCTCATGGCGATGAAGGCCCCGCAGGGGGCGGGCACGCCTGCGACGATGGTGCCGAGTTTGCTCTGGAAGAATTCCCCCCAGAGCTCCAGCGTGGGGAGCAGCCCCAAGAAACCTTCGCAGAGAGAGACGAAGGCCGACAGCAGCATCACCGCGTTGGGCGTGAGGTGATGCGGCTGAAGATTGTAGAACTCGAGGAAGGAGCGTAGGAATCCGCTTGCCGGAAGGCCGAAGCCGTGCAGGTAGTGCGAGCGGAAGACGACCTGCTCGCCCTCCTCCGGTGCCGGCGAGATCTCCGTCTCCGGCGCCAGGCGGACCCACACGAGGTTGGCGTCGGGCAGGCGCCGAGTCTGGCGGAGGAACTCAACATGGTCCTCATGGACATTGGAGCCATCCCACGAGCTCGACAGCGCCATGGGAGCAAGACGATGTGGCGGCGCGGCGGCGCTGAGACGGGAGGCTGCGGCGGCAACGAGAAAGGAGGACGAGAAGGGGCGGAGCGAGAGAGAGCGTGCGAACCTCTGTCTCTCCCCCTCCTCCCCCTACTTATAGGCTCGCGTGGCGGAGCCGAGGAGGCGCGGCGTGGGGAAATGTGGGGATCGATCGTGCCCACTCCCCCACGTCCCGCGTTTATTGTGCCCTAACGGCGAAATAAAATCGCCACGGGAAGGCGAGCGGTCCACCTGGGCCATAGAAGATCAGCGTTCGGGCCGAGGCCTAGGAGTGGCGGGCCCGGGCTTGCGGCGGCGTCCCGTCGCGCACATACGCCGGCAGAGTCTCGCTGCCACGTGGCCTGCGGGAGGGCTCGCGGTCAGCACGCGGGTCGACCACTTTCCCGCCTGCAAGACGCAGGGCTCCCCGAAATCGGTATACACCAGCAAAGCCGGCTCTTCAGGGTAGGAAGCTGACCAAGCTTCTCGTCCCTTTGTCCGCCTCGAAGCTCGATCAGCTTCGGGGACTACTGTCGGAGTAAATAGCCATGGGTAGCCTAGCCGGCTTCCCCTGGCCCTTCTGAAAAAATTACGAGCCCGTCCGGCTCTCAAGAATCCAAGACATGGGGCCGCCTTCCCCTTGCTGGCTGTCACCCAGGCCGGCTTTCGGAAGGCGGTCCGACTTTAGCCCTCATGAAGAAAGCCATGGGAGGGCCGACTTCGAGAAGCCGGCCGTGAGGAGGCCGACTCCAAGAAGCCGGCTCCTATAAAGCGGTCGAGACCGTACCCTCAAAGTTTGCATCCACCTAGCGGCGATGCGACGGGGCGTGGCTACAGTGAAGACTGCCACCCCCGAATCCTGGAGCGCACCCGGCACAGTGCGCCGTATGGGTGGCCATGACCCGTCCGGCGCGGCACTGTTGCCACACTGACCCTGATGTCATCCACGATGGGTTACCAGTACGGCCCACGGGCGGTGGGCCCCTTCAGGCAGAGAGACACCCGAAGGCGGCCACGCCTCCCCCAGTCGGCCCAAGACAGAGCCAGCTCCCCGCAGCCGGCTCGCCGCCTACCTCGAAGGAGACGCCCCATTAAGGAGACAAGACACGGTGAGGCTACAGCGATCACCCGCCGGGCGGCGGCACTGTAGCCACGCCTACCACGACGAAGCCCACGTCACCAAGATGGAGGAACAGTAACCAGCCGCCGACCAGGTCCTGGACAGTGGGGCCTGCCTGTCGACCAAGGGGCCGGCAGCCGGCAGGACCCACGAGTCGGCGGGCCCCAGCAGCCGGCGCAGAAGCCGGCGAGCGCAGTCACAGACGGCTGGGCCCCGCGCCCAGTCGGATTACCATTGTACCCCCCCGGGGGGTAGGCCTATATAAACCCCCCGGGGCACCCATGCAAAGGGTTGGACCCCCAGCTAGTGCCTATATAAACCCCCCGGGGCACCCATGCAAAGGGTTGGACCCCCAGCTAGTTTTAGACACCACACAAGGAGAAGAAGCAAGCTAGCCGTGCCCTTCTTCCTCCTCCCACCGAACAGCTCAAGGAGCATTGTGTAGCTACTTGTCCATCTAGTGATCATGCGGAGACCCCGCAGAGCAGCAGTAGGGGTGTTATCTCCACAGAGAGCCCCGAAGCTGGGTAAGATTCGCCGGCGTGCATGTCTTCGCCTCATCCCGTTTCCAGGCACCGGCGACGTCTTACTGGCTCCCACAATGATAAGCCACCCGTTGGCATATGTCGCACCTACCACCCGACATTTGGCGCCCACCGTGGGGCCAGGTGCACCGTCGTCCGGAGACCTGTTCTGGACGGGAACCCTCTTCCTCCCCAGCGAGCGTAGCCAGCCCGGCACGCCCGATGGCGCTTGCCACGCGCTGCAAGGCGTCACCAAGCATCTGCGCGGCGAGCAGCCTCGCCGATCTCCTCGACGAAACCCTCATCTCCGAGCTCGCCTCCGATGCGGGCACCGACCACCTCGCAACCTCCTCGGCTAGCTCCATGTCTCCAGCGAGCCCGCTGTGGATCTGGAGTCGGTTGGCTCCACCGATCCCGATGCCTGTCGACTCCGACACGGCCTCCTTCGACACCTTCCCCACCAACGTCGCGATCTACAACGACCCGCTTCCCCGGACCGATGGCTGGCGACGCTGTCACCACCGAGGTGATGGTCATCGGCCACGGCGGCGGCCGACGAGAGCGCCCACGACGCCCCGCACGCGGCGGCCCATGACTTGTCCACCCCCCTCCCGGCTGATGCCGACGACGAAGCACTGGAGGCACGCCGCCTCGCCCTCCTCGCAGAGGGCCGGAGGCTGGCTTCCGTAAGACGCCTCACTGAGGCCTACCAGCGCGAAGCTGACCGCGCCGCCTTCGGCACGCCGGCCCCAGGCGGGCCAAGCCGGGCCGGCTTGTCAAGCAACGCGGCGCCGTCATCGCCGACACGCTGGGAGTCGACCGCCGTCTATGCCACTCCACTCGAGAACTGCGCGCCGCCCAGGCGGCCGTAGACGGAGCGGACTGGGGGCCGAAGAACTCCCCCACATGACCCGGCGCATCCAGCAACTGATTGACGGCACGGCGGCACGAAGCCGACGCCCGCGTGCGGAAGCCCTCCCCCGCGCCGAGATCACGGCGCGATGTCCCGGACCGACTACGAGCAACACCCGCGCGGCGCGAGAAAGAGCCGGCGCCAGCCGAAGCCGGACCCGAATCTCCATCGAGCGAGACAGCGGACGGCCATCCCCGAGCCAGGAATGGCGGGGCAACCCGCCTCCCTCGACCCCGTGGAGAGAGATATCCACCCCGCCGCCGTGGCGCACCCGACTCTCAGCGGCCGACTAGGTCGCCGCGAAGGAGTCGGCGAGAACGACGCCCGCCATCGGATCGACCGCCTGGCGCGATCCCTGGCGCTGAGAGAAGAAGACGATGTCGGCCCGCCTTGTTTCGGCCCCCGCATCCGCGACGAGCCTTTCCCCAAAGGGTTCTCGCTCCCAAGAGACACGCCCAAGTACAACGGCTCCGTGAAGCCGGAAGATTGGCTTTGATCGACTACTCCACGGCGGTCAGCATAGCCAACGGCAACCGGCGCGTTGCCGTGAAGTACGTGCCCCTCATGCTGCAAGGCACGGCGCGGACCTGGCTCAACAGCCTCAAGCCACTCAGCATCAACAGCTGGCTAGATTTCACAGAAGCTTTCATCGCAACTTCACCAGCACCTACAAGCGGGCTCCCAAGCCCAGGCAGCTCTCCTGTGCGTACAAGGCCCAGCCGAGTCCACTCGCGACTACCTCACGCGTTGGGCCGAGCTCCGCAACTCTTGCGAAGGGGTGCACGAGGTGCAAGCCATAGAATACTTCACAGCCGGGTGCCGAGAAGGCACCCTCCTCAAGCACAAGCTTCTCTGCGACGAGCCGACTACCCTCGACGAGCTTCTGGACATAGCGGACAAGTACGCCACCGCCGACTCCTCAATGAAGACCGAGCTCCGGGTAGACGCGTCCGGAAAGTACTCAACCCGGCGCCCAAGACGCCGGCTGGGGATTCCGGCCGACGCCCACACTCGAACGACCACAAGCGCAAGGGCCCCGCGCCGCCTCCCGCCAGTCGGCAGGTGGCCACGGTCGAAGACGCGCTGCCTGAAGGGCGACCCGCGCCCAAGAAGCCCAAGGGCGGCCGGCCGGCTTGGCAGCCGGCTTTCTCCTACGAGCAAACTCTCGACGCCCCGTGCAAATTCCATAGCGGCGCGAAGCCGTCCAACCACACAACCCGGAAGTGCCATTGGCTCACCCGAATCTCTAAAGGCGAGGGGCTCGCGCCGCCTCCGCCTGCCGGCCCGCCCTCCGGCTCCGCTCGGCCCGCTCGGAGCCGTGCACGACGAATTCCCCGACGAGCAAGCAACCTACATCGTCTTTACAAGCCAGCTCGAAGACCGGCGCGGCAAACGCCGAGAGCACCAGGAAGTCAGCGTGGTCGCTGCCAACCCCGCCGGACACATGCATTGGTCAGAAAAAACCATCAGCTGGAGCCGGGCCGACCATCCAGAGGTGATGCCGTCTCCCGGCTCTTATGCGTTGGTCCTGGAAGCCACCCTCGCGACGGACAGACGCGCCTGCCCGCTTCTCCCGTGTGTGATAGACGGCGGAGCATCAACATCCTGTACCGTGACACCCTGGAGAAGCTAAATGTCAAGACGAAGCAGCTCATGCCTACTCGGACAGTGTTTCATGGCATCGTACCCGGCCTGTCCTGCGCCCCCATTGGCAAGATCAAGATTGATGTACTTTTTGGGGACAAGGAGCATTTCCGCCGGGAAGCGATCTGGTTTGAAGTGGTGGACCTGGAGAGCCCTTACCATGCATTGCTTGGCCGACCTGCCTTGGCCAAATTCATGGCAGTTCCCCACTATGCATACCTCAAGATGAAGATACCAAGCACCAAAGGCGTCATCACCGTAGCCGGCGATTACAAGAAGTCCTCTGAGTGCGCAGCAGCCAGCAGCCGGCTGGCCGAGTCCCTTGTGATTGCCGAAGAAAAGAAGATGTTGGACCGAGTCGTGGCCATAGCCGGCAAGCAGTCGGCCGTGTCCCCCGACCCCAAGGAGCATGATGCTCAAGGATCTTTCCAGCCGGCCAAGGAGACGAAGAAGATACCTCTTGACCCCGAGCACCCAGAGAGGTTTGCCGTCATCGGGGCAAACCTGAACAGCAAATAGGAAGGCGAGCTCGCCGATTTCCTCCGTGAGAATCGGGACATCTTTGCATGGTCCCCCAAGGACATGCCGGGTGTTCCGAAGGAATTCGCCGAGCACAAACTACACGTCCGAGAAGACGCAAAGCCAGTCAAACAACCCCTCCGCCGACTGTCGGAGGAGAAACGCAGGATTGTGGGAGAGGAGATAGCCCGGCTTCTGGCAGCCGGCTTCATTATGGAAGTTTTCTTTCCAGAGTGGCTCGCCAACCCGGTCCTCGTGCTAAAGAAGAACAACAAGTGGCGCATGTGTATAGACTACACGAGCCTCAACAAGGCCTGCCCCAAAGATCCCTTTGCCCTGCCGAGGATTGACCAAGTGATAGACTCCACGGCCGGATGCGAGCTGTTGAGTTTCTTGGATGCTTACTCAGGATATCACCAGATAAAGTTAGATCCGGCAGACCGCCTGAAGACCTTACTCAGGATATCACCAGATAAAGCTAGATCCGGACGACCGCCTGAAGACCGCCTTCATCACGCCATTTGGAGCCTTCTGCTACCTGACTATGACATTCGGCTTAAGAAATGCCGGTGCCACTTTTCAGCGTTGCATGCAGAAGTGCCTCCTCAAGCAACTCGGCAGAAACGCTCACGTCTACGTGGATGACATTGTGGTGAAGACGGAGAAGCGCGGCACCTTGCTGGGTGACCTCAAGGAAACGTTTGAGAACCTACGCCGGTTCCAAATCAAGCTCAACCCCGAGAAATGCGTGTTCGGAGTGCCAGCCGGCCAGCTCCTAGGCTTCCTGGTCTCCGAACGCGGCATCGAATGCAACCCGGTGAAGATCAAGGCCATCGAGAGAATGGCGATCCCCACCAAGTTTCGAGACATCCAAAAGTTCACCGGATGCTTGGCCTCCTTGAACCGCTTCATCAGCCGGCTCGGAGAGAAAGCTCTCCCCCTCTACCGCCTCATGAAGAAGAGCACTCACTTCGAGTGGAACGACCAGGCCGACCAAGCATTTCACGAGCTGAAGAAGATGCTGGCCACGCCGCCCGTCCTAGCGGCGCCGACTGAGAAAGAGCCCATGCTCCTTTACATTGCCGCAACTAGCCGGATGGTCAGCACCGTCATCGTAGTCCAACGCCCAGAAGAAGGCCGAGCTTAGCCAGTCCAGAGGCCAGTGTATTATTTGAGCGAGGTGTTGTCCGCTTCAAAGCAGAACTACCCGCACTACCAGAAGATGTGTTACGGCGTGTACTTCACCACCAAGAAGCTGAAGCCCTACTTTCAAGAGCATCCTGTCACGGTCGTATGCACCGCCCCGCTGGCCGAGATCATAGGCAGCCGGGACGCATCCGGCCGGGTGGCGAAATGGGCCATCGAGCTGGCCCCTTACACAATCTTCTACCAGCCCCGCACCACCATCAAGTCCCAAGCACTGGCCGACTTCCTCGTCGACTCGGCCGAGACCCAGTACCTGCCGCCGGCTCCCGACTCCACTCATTGGCGCATGCACTTCGATGGGTCCAAGATGCGCACCGGCTTGGGAGCCGGCATCATCCTCACCTCTCCCAAAGGCGACAAGCTCAGATACACGCTGCAAATTCACTTTGCCGCCTCCAACAACATGGCCGAGTACGAGGCGCTCATACACGGGCTCCGGCTTGCCAAAGAACTCGGCATTCACTGGATCCTATGTTATGGCGACTCGGACTTGGTGGTCCAGCAATCATCCGGCGACTGGGATGCCAAGGACGCAAATATGGCAAGCTACCGCTTCCTGGTTCAACAACTCAGTGGATACTTTGAAGGATGCGAGTTCCTCCACGTACCGCGAGCCGACAACGAGCCAGCCAATGCCCTGGCTCGAATAGGCTCCACTCGGCAAGCAATACCAACCGGCATCGCTCTACAACGCCTCCTCAAGCCGTCTCCAGAGTCCGATTCCATCTTCGTACCCCTGACCCCGACGCGGCCGGGTCCGGCTCGAAGAACCAAGCAGGCGACCCCGGGACTTCAGTAGTCAGCCCGGGGACTTCGGCAACCGGATCAGGGACTGCCACACCCGGCTCGGGGACTGCAGTAGCCGGCCCGAGGACTGCACCAGCACAGCAGCCGGCGGCCGACTCCAGCATCTCACCACCCAGCCCGCCCACCCTGGTGGCAGTAGCCACATTGGCAGTAGGAGAAGTCGCGGCTCCGTCATGGGCTCAGTCCATCCTCAACTTCCTAGTAAACCAAGATCTGCTGGCTGACGAAACAGAGGCAAGACAAGTCCAACGTCGAGCCGGAGCATACACAATCATCAACAGAGAACTCGTCAAGCGCAGTGTCACTGGAGTCCTCCAACGATGCGTCGAGCAAGAGAAGGGCATTGCAATCCTCAGAGACATTCACCAAGGAGAATGCGGCCACCATGCGGCTTCAAGATCACTCGTCGCCAAAGCTTTCCGCCATGGTTTCTTTGGCCGACTGCTTTGGATGACGCCAAAGAATTAGTTAAATATTGCAAAGGGTGCCAACTCTTCAGCTCCAAGCAACACATGCCGGCTTCGGCACTCAAGACCATTCCCCTCACCTGGCCCTTCGCCATTTGGGGACTGGACATGGTGGGCCCATTCAAGACGGCGCGCAGCGGCATGACGCATCTGCTCGTCGCCGTGGACAAATTCACCAAGTGGATTGAGGCAAAGCCGATCAAGAAGCTGAATGGGCTGACTGCTGCGACATTCATCGCAGACATAACAACTCGGTATGGCGTGCCACACAGCATCATCACCGACAATGGCACGAATTTTGCCAAAGGAGCCTTGGCACGTTTCTGCGCAGCTCAAGGTATCCGGCTGGACTTAGCGTCTGTCGCCCACCCGCAGTCAAACGGCCAGGTCGAGTGAGCCAACGGCCTCATCCTCTCCGGCATCAAGCCCCGACTGGTCATACCACTGGAGCGTTTAGTTGGCTGTTGGCTCGATGGGCTGCCGGCTGTCCTCTGGAGTCTGCGCACTACACCAAACAAGTCAACCGGCTTCACCCCTTTCTTCCTTGTGTATGGTGCCGAGGCAGTCATCCCAACTGACATTGAGTTCGACTCGCCTCGAGTAACCATGTACACGGAAGCGGAGGCCAAGGAAGCACGAGAAGACGGCGTCGACCTACTGGAAGAAGGCCGGCTGTTAGCCCTCAGCTGGTCTGCCATCTACCAGCAGGGTTTGCGCCGCTACCACAGTCGGAAGGTCAGGCCAAGATCTTTCCAAGAGGGCGATCTTGTGCTCCGGCTGATCCAGCGAACAGCCGGCCAGCACAAGCTCTCGGCCCCTTGGGAGGGCCCCTTCGTCATCAGCAGAACCTTAGGCAACAACTCCTACTACCTGATCGACGCGCAGAAGCCGAAGGCACGAAAGAGAGACGACTCCGGCAAGGAGTCGAAACGACCATGGAACGCCAACCTCCTCCGAAGGTTTTACAGCTGAAATGCAGTATGTATCACGCTAACTTTTGTACTAAGTACGAGACAATAGGGCCCCCGAGGAGAGCTCGGGGACTGCCATCTTTTATCTATGAATGAAAAGTATCATGCTTATGACCTTGTCATTTCATTTACTTGTTCCGTCCGGCACCGGCTTCGACTAGTCGGCCCGGGGACTGGCCGACTGGAGTTATATTAGAAGTCCTACCCGCGGTCACACAAGTAGTGTGCCGACACCCAGGCTTAGCTCTTGCCAAAGTCGCAGTTCGAAGAACCGGCTGTCCGGCCGGCAAGAGTCAAAAGCAGGAAAGGATGCCCACACGAAAAATGGCCAGGGACCAACGGACTAATATAACGAAAGCCGGTTTGCCGCCTACCACCGACCGACTACCAAAGTAGCCGGCCGGGCGGTTTCCATTCACTTCACTTCAATCCAAGAAAGCTCGAGTACTTGCCTCCCCAAACAGGGAAGGCGGCAAAGGAAAACAGCCTAAGGATAAAAAGCATATGCGAATGGAAACCAAACATGCACATAATAATATTTACATAAAAGACCTCCAAGAGGCCAGCATTCAACATAGTTTGGATACACCCCCAGTGGGTGGAACTGCGAAAGCTTAATAAAGATTGTTCAAAAGGCAACAAGCAGGAAAAATAAGGACGGCAGGTCAAGCTGGCGGAGCGACCGACGAGCCGGGCTGGTCGGCGGAGACGGTTGTGCCGGCTGAAGGAGCGGCCGGCTGGCGAACCTCGGCTTGATCACCGCCTCCCGCAGAGGGCGCGCTTCCACGCGCCTCGTTGCTGGAGGCACGGTCAGCTTGAGGCCGGCCGGTTGTTCCACTAGCTGGATCGACGTCTTCACTTTCCGCTTCTTCGTCATCCTCGCCCTCGTCGCTGGAGGCGATCTCCTCTGCCGAGTCCTCGCCCACCGCCGGGTTCAGCCCGAACCACTCCTCCGGCTGGGCAACGCCATCATCATTGATTTCAGGTGCAAAAACACTGATGTCGGTGCACTCGGCGATCGTCGAAGCACGCTGGGCGATAGCCGGCCGCACCTCCTCCAGCTCCGCGTCGGCCTCCAGTCGCCAAGTGCGCAGCTGGTCCAGGTTCAGCCCTGGGTACCAAGCTCGAACGAACACCAACGCCTGCCCGGCTCCAAGACGGGCCGCCGACGCCTTCCAAGCTTCAAAATGACCGACTGCGACCTCCAGCCAGTCGGCAGTCCGGCTTGGAGTGCGGGGGATCGTCTCGCCGGGCCAGAGGGCAGCCAACACCTGCGCCCTGGCACGTTGGAGCCGGCAAAGCATCCGGTGAGCCGGCTGCAGCCGCGCTTGGACAGCCAAGAGCAGCTCCTCAAGCGTCTAATTCGCGTCCGGCGCGATGTTGACCCCCGCCTGACGGCGCCGCCGCGCGATGGGCCTCGATGGTTTGGGCGGCGAAGGCGGAGTAGCCGGGAAAGTAGTCTGCACAAGAAAATAGGCAGCAGCACAAGTTAGGCCAAAAACCAGGCGGCAAGGGGCAGGAGAGGAGCGAGGAAGGCGGCTTACCGTCGATCAAGTCCTCGATGCGGCCGAAGCCTTCATCCAACGCTCGCCGGGTCTCAGCCCAGCTCGCCGCCTCAGTCTCAAACTCTGCCTTCAGGGCGGCCTCGCTATCCTGCGCTTTCTGCAGGGCCGCCTTGTGGCTCTCCTCTTGGTCAGACAGCTTCTTGGCCAGGCCGTCACGCTCCTGGACCAAGGCAGCGTACTCAGCATCCTTGGTACGAAGGGTGGCCTGCGCTTCGCCGAGCTCCCTCCTCAAGCCGGCGTTGGCCCCTGAAAGCACGAAAAAAGAAAAACCAATAAGGAAAAAGTCATCAAGGAAGATCCGACCCGACTGCTCAGCAGTCGGCCCGAATCTCGGGGACTACACCCAGTGGGTGCGCTGACGCGCCCCCACAGGAGACAGACAAGATCAAGCACTTACTTCGGCTGTTGGCCAGGTCGTCGGTCTTCCGACCCAACTCCTGAGCCTGGGAGTTGAAGGCGGCAGCACGAGAGTTATGATATTCCTAGAAATTCAGACATGAAGCAAAAATAAGGTAGTCGTCAAGAAAGATCCGACCCGACTGCTCAGCAGTCGGCCCGAATCTCGGGGACTACACCCAGTGGGTGCGCTGACGCGCCCCCACGGAAGAAATCAAGAGACCAAAGTGGCCAAGAATGAAGGACTCACCCGGATGGCGGCCCGCCTCGACAGGAACTCCTGGGTGTACTGCTGCAGCAGGGCGGCCTGAGCTTGAAGCCGGCTCCGGACCACTTGAGCTGCCACATTCAGCTCGCCAGTCCCCCCACTGGGAGTCCACTCGGATGAGGCGGTGCTGGCCGCCTCCAGAGCCTCCGCCGACTGGCCGGCGCCCGCAACTCGGCACGACTTCGGCGGAGTGGCGCCTCCCCCTGCGCGCCGACGCGTCACTGGCTGCACCTCGAAGCCGGCTCCGCCCTCCGGCTCACCCCCGGCCGGCTCCTCTGGCGCCGCTGACGATTGGCCGCCTTGGCCCGCTCCGGTTGGCGCTGGCGGCGGCGCTCTCCCTGCGAAGGCCACGAGGTCCTCCCTCTTCTCCATCAGCGGCGGGTCTTGGACGATTTCCTCCGCCAGGGGCAATGGGGTGTCAGGGGCCACGGCTCGGAGGGGAATGGCGAGCAGCGGAGGCTGGTTACGCGAACCCTCCGCCTCCATTTCCGCGGTCGCCGCCTCCGCCTGGGCCTTGGCTGCCGCGTCGGCCTGCTCCCTCGCCGCCTGGGCGGCCGCTTTTTCCGCCGCCTCACGCTCCTCCCGCGCCTCACGAGCGTTCCGCTCCGTGGCCTCCCTGAGGTCGGCGCGGGGGTCCACGCGGCGGGAGCCCGAAGACCCTCCAGTCGGCCCAACTACGGAGCCGCCCGGACCCCGCTCAAGGGAAAGCGGCGCCCTGTCCAGCGAGCGGGAAAAGGTTAGGAAGAATGTTCGAGCAGGAGAGAACGATGAAAAGCATGCGACCATGCAATCGACGACTTACGCTGAGACCGCCTGAGGCTGCTTCACCGCCTTGCGGAAGCGGGCCGCTTTCGCGGCCGCCTCATCTCGTTTGGTCGCCGCGGTGGAGGCTTTGGACTTCTTCGGCCGACTGCCAAAGAGGATTGATGCGGCCCGGCGCTTCTGTGCACCGCCACCGGCAGCCGGCGCGGTGGACGAGCCCGCGCCCTGATGGTCGGCCGCCGGCTGGCGACGCGGGGCGACTTCGGCTTCGGCATCATCCGACCAGTCCTCGAAGCTGGCGGTAAGCCCTGTGCCTCCGGGCTCGGCGTCGTCCCCCACGACGGCGTCTTCCATGGCGGCTGCCCCCAAATCCGGGTCGTCGACGTCGTCCACCATGCGGTCGGGGACGTACTGGCATTCTATCCCTGCTGCCCCGGTCGTCGGCGGAAGAAGGGGGTTCTGCTAAGAAGAACCGACCGATCAGAAGCCGGCCATCCTAAAGCCGGCTACCAACAAAAATAAGAAAGAGAGGAAAGCTTACCACGGGCGGAGGGTTGGCACGAGAATACGGCACCTTGCCGTATCGCCAGTCCTCGGCGAGCTTGCAATTGGAGATATGATTTACCATGTACGACACCTCCACATGAGGCATCTCCCTGGTGCTCAGCCGGCTTGGGTCAAAGCGGCCGCTCATCTGACACATCATGTGGGGCCGGCTTTGGAGAGGAAGTATCCGGCGCTCCACGAAGGCGGGCACCAAGTCGGCCCCGCTCAGGCCTTCCGACTGGATCATCACCCGAAGCCGGGAGACGACAGCGTTCCCGGCCTGAAACAATGACCTGGACCAGAAACTCCATGAGGGCTGCCTCCCAGCCGGCGGGCCGGCTACGTAAGCCGGCAGGTTGACATGGTCTCCTTGCTGGGCGACGTTCTTCACGTAGAAGTACGACTTCTGCCAGATCTTCACCGACTGGATCAGGGGGATGGATGGGAACGGGTTGTTCTCGCCCGACCTCCTCATGGCGATGAAGGCCCCGCAGGGGGCGGGCACGCCTGCGACGATGGTGCCGAGTTTGCTCTGGAAGAATTCCCCCCAGAGCTCCAGCGTGGGGAGCAGCCCCAAGAAACCTTCGCAGAGAGAGACGAAGGCCGACAGCAGCATCACCGCGTTGGGCGTGAGGTGATGCGGCTGAAGATTGTAGAACTCGAGGAAGGAGCGTAGGAATCCGCTTGCCGGAAGGCCGAAGCCGTGCAGGTAGTGCGAGCGGAAGACGACCTGCTCGCCCTCCTCCGGTGCCGGCGAGATCTCCGTCTCCGGCGCCAGGCGGACCCACACGAGGTTGGCGTCGGGCAGGCGCCGAGTCTGGCGGAGGAACTCAACATGGTCCTCATGGACATTGGAGCCATCCCACGAGCTCGACAGCGCCATGGGAGCAAGACGATGTGGCGGCGCGGCGGCGCTGAGACGGGAGGCTGCGGCGGCAACGAGAAAGGAGGACGAGAAGGGGCGGAGCGAGAGAGAGCGTGCGAACCTCTGTCTCTCCCCCTCCTCCCCCTACTTATAGGCTCGCGTGGCGGAGCCGAGGAGGCGCGGCGTGGGGAAATGTGGGGATCGATCGTGCCCACTCCCCCACGTCCCGCGTTTATTGTGCCCTAACGGCGAAATAAAATCGCCACGGGAAGGCGAGCGGTCCACCTGGGCCATAGAAGATCAGCGTTCGGGCCGAGGCCTAGGAGTGGCGGGCCCGGGCTTGCGGCGGCGTCCCGTCGCGCACATACGCCGGCAGAGTCTCGCTGCCACGTGGCCTGCGGGAGGGCTCGCGGTCAGCACGCGGGTCGACCACTTTCCCGCCTGCAAGACGCAGGGCTCCCCGAAATCGGTATACACCAGCAAAGCCGGCTCTTCAGGGTAGGAAGCTGACCAAGCTTCTCGTCCCTTTGTCCGCCTCGAAGCTCGATCAGCTTCGGGGACTACTGTCGGAGTAAATAGCCATGGGTAGCCTAGCCGGCTTCCCCTGGCCCTTCTGAAAAAATTACGAGCCCGTCCGGCTCTCAAGAATCCAAGACATGGGGCCGCCTTCCCCTTGCTGGCTGTCACCCAGGCCGGCTTTCGGAAGGCGGTCCGACTTTAGCCCTCATGAAGAAAGCCATGGGAGGGCCGACTTCGAGAAGCCGGCCGTGAGGAGGCCGACTCCAAGAAGCCGGCTCCTATAAAGCGGTCGAGACCGTACCCTCAAAGTTTGCATCCACCTAGCGGCGATGCGACGGGGCGTGGCTACAGTGAAGACTGCCACCCCCGAATCCTGGAGCGCACCCGGCACAGTGCGCCGTATGGGTGGCCATGACCCGTCCGGCGCGGCACTGTTGCCACACTGACCCTGATGTCATCCACGATGGGTTACCAGTACGGCCCACGGGCGGTGGGCCCCTTCAGGCAGAGAGACACCCGAAGGCGGCCACGCCTCCCCCAGTCGGCCCAAGACAGAGCCGGCTCCCCGCAGCCGGCTTGCCGCCTCCCTCGAAGGAGACGCCCCATTAAGGAGACAAGACGCGGTGAGGCTACAGCGATCGCCCGCCGGGCGGCGACACTGTAGCCACGCCTACCACGACGAAGCCCACGTCACCAAGATGTCGCAACAGTAACCAGCCGCCAACCAGGTCCTGGATAGTGGGGCCTGCCTGTCGACCAAGGGGTCGGCAGCCGGCGGGACCCACGAGTCGGCGGGCCCCAGCAGCCGGCGCAGAAGCCGGCGAGCGTAGTCACAGACGGCTAGGCCCCGCGCCCAGTCGGATTACCATTGTACCCCCGGGGGGTAGGCCTATATAAACCCCCCGGGGCACCCATGCAAAGGGTTGGACCCCCAGCTAGTTTTAGACACCACACAAGGAGAAGAAGCAAGCTAGCCGTGCCCTTCTTCCTCCTCCCACCGAACAGCTCAAGGAGCATTGTGTAGCTACTTGTCCATCTAGTGATCATGCGGAGACCCCGTAGAGCAGCAGTAGGGGTGTTATCTCCACGGAGAGCCCCGAAGCTGGGTAAGATTTGTCGGCGTGCATGTCTTTGCCTCATCCCGTTTCCAGGCACCGGCGACGTCTTACTGGCTCCCACAATGATAAGCCACCCGTTGGCATATGTCGCACCTACCACCCGACACTATTCTTATATAGAAAAATAGAACAGACCTCTGCGTTTTCTTCAAAAAAAACATAAATTGGGCTGCCAAAAATAAAACCTCGGATGGGAGGTCCATAGGCCGGTCGATACATGACGGCCCTAAGAAAATACAAACAGGCCTATGGACCTCCCATCCGAGGTGGTGGGCTGCGCATGTTAAAAATGAAAGCCTAGACGGGGCAGCCCAAAACCACGTCCAACACTTGCCAAAACTTCGTCCCTCGTTTTCTCTGTGTTTCGCACACTCGACATTGTGTGGGCATTTTGACTGTGCATCATATGAAGATGTGATATGCATGAATGTTGATCAGCATGATGTTAACTGGCTGGTAGTTCCATTTTCGACCATGAATAAAACTTCCAACATGATGTTAACCCTGTTTGAAAAGGCTGTGTTAATATAAATGCTTTGCCTCTGAAAGTTGCAGTTTCTTATCTGAAACTGAACTTGCAGTTTCTTATCTGAAACTGAAACTTGCAGTTTCTTCTCTGAGAATCACATTGTCTGCACTTTTATACTCCTATGAAACTACATTTTTTAAGTGCTAAAAATAGATATCTAGAATTCATAAAATACTTCATATGCTCAATACTGCAAATCTGAAATTCAAAAGACATTCATATCTAGTACTCTCAAAATACACAACACAAAACACAATTCACAACCTGCAAATACTGATAACCCTAAGCTCCTCCTGAAAATTCACAACCTGCCCGACTATTGGGCTGGGGGGAGCAGCCCCCTCCTATTCCTCGGTGGAAGACAGCCGCCCCGTGAGACGATATGAACGGCGAGGGAGACGATGGCGGGGAAATGTCGTCGGGCCAACTGCTTTTCTCCTCTTGCAGTTGGGTTCGGTCGACGAAGACTCCACCGGCTTGCTCTGGCAGGACACCCTCACAAACGGCACCCTGTAGATGCTCAATCCTTCAATCTCTGGTGGATGCTCCATCTGGGATCGATACTCCCACCACCGCTCCCTCACGGTCGGATTCGGTGAATCTGTTTGCTCCATGGCCCAGAGGAGCAGCTCTATGTACTCTGGCGCGACTCCGCCCGGGAGTATCGCCGCCTTATCGCTCTGTTGCAGATATTTGGCCACGGATGTCGCCGTCGCCGCTAGTTGGTCCTTGTTGTCAAACCAAGACTGTATCTCCAACATCCTAGCTAGCTTCACAGGGTCGCCGTCTGCGATCCTCACGTATCGGTTGTACTCCTCCATCGATCTACTTCTCCACAGCACCTTCACTCGCCGGCGGTGGTTTTTGAATGGAAGAGGAGAGGAGCAGCGCTGGTTTTGGATTAGAACGGGAGAGGAGCGACGCTGGTTTTGGACTGGAACAGGAGAGGAGGGGCGGTGGTTTTGAAATGGAAGAGGAGAGGAGCGGCGCTGCATTTAGATTAGAACAGGAGAGGAGCGGCGGTGGTTTAAGAGGAGAAGAGTGGAAGAGCGGCGCTGGTCTTGGAAGTATTTTTTTGTTGTTTTGCGTATTTTGGGTCAAAGTTTGACCACGTACTGTATTTGACAAGAAAAATGTGAACGCATGTCACCAAAAATTGTATCATTTGGTTCGTATCTGAATGTACTTTCAAATTATATTAATTTTGCAACGTATAACATATATTTTATGTGCGAAAATCATGGTCAATTATGACCGAGAATAAAAGGGAGACTAGTTAATGTGGGGTCGCTTTCTTAATTGAAGGGTAAATTGTTTCTGATTTTGATCTAGTCACAGCGCGCCGGCCCTCTAGTCCAATTCTAAATCGCTGTCGCACGCTCCTCTCCCTCTTCTCCATTGCAAAACCACCTCCTCTCCTCTCCATCATCTCCATTCCAAAACCACCACCTCGCCTCTCCCTCTTCTGATCTTCTCCATTGCAAAACCACCTCCTCTCCTCTCCATCATCTCCATTCCAAAACCACCGTCTCACCTCTCAATCTTCTCTATTGCAAGACCACCGTCTCCCCTCCGTTTTCTAGACGCTTTGCTCCATGGCGTGGGCGCAATCCATGGATACAAAATTAGTATACTGTATACTATTTAAAAGTTGAGGGTGGGGCTTTCCCTGTGCGGTAGGCGGTGGGGCAGTTCTGCCTAGTCAGTTCGACAGAGACGCGAGAAGACGAGGGAGTAGGCTGCTACAAACATAGGGATGTGTGATTTGACAGCGAGTTACTGCTGGACAGGTGGGGCCCCGTGATTTGACTTGCCATTATCATTTTAACTGCGGCGCTACGACCGGCGTGAGTCTCCCGATTCCTGACCACCTCCATACAGGTGCCTCTCCCAATGCTCCACCATGTAGTAGAGGCTGGCTCTTGCATGAGAGCCCACTTCTCCACTTTTTCCTTGCCTCTCTTTCCTCCACATATGCAAAAATGCCATGTAAAGCGCACTATTGTACTTACTTTTACTTGCTCCTACAGGTGCTTAAGCTTGCCACATAGGCATAAAGTCTGATGTGGCAAGTTAATCAAGAAGAGAGAGACTAGTTTGGTGACCCTAGGAAGAAACAGTGCTAAGCACGTGTACCTAGGTGAAAAGACAATTTTGAGTCTATAGCTAATCAAATGAAGCAAACTTAGCAACACCATTTCATTGGAAGAGGTCACTCCTTGGCAAATGCAATAAATACTAGTACTCCCTGTGTCCCATAATATAAGAACGTTTTTGGCACTACACTAGTGTCAAAAACATTCTTATATTATGGGACGGAGGGAGTACGAAGAAAGAGATAGAGAGGAGTAAAAAAGTACACTTATAGCCAACCTTGTTGTAGTATGAGTGACTAAGTGATGACTATGTATGACATGCCAACATCAGATAGCCTAATGCACCGTGTTAAATCTCCAAGGGCGCGACCGCGCGAGCGACGCGATGGTCGTGGTAGGCGCACCATGATACGGGCTGCTGGCAGCCCTTGGATCTAAGATCAAACGGTCGCATGCTAAGTTGCTGAAAATTTGCAGAATAACCCTCCAGGATAGGATAATCACCCATAGGTCTAGAATCACGCCATGCAACCGTTCGATCTCAGATCTAAGGGCTCTCGGAAGCCCATGTCATGGGAGAATGGAAAGCCACTGATGACCCACAAGTATAGGGGATCTATCATAGTCCTTTCAATAAGTAAGAGTGTCGAACCCAACGAGGAGCAGAAGGAAATGATAAGCGGTTTTCAGCAAGGTATTCTCTGCAAGTACTGAAATAAGTGGTAACAGATAGTTTTGTGACAAGATAAATTGTAACGAGCAACAAGTAGCAAAAGTAAATAAAGTGCAGCAAGGTGGCCCAATCCTTTTTGTAGCAAAGGACAAGCCGAAACAAACTCTTATAATAGGAAAAGCGCTCCCGAGGACACATGGGAATATCGTCAAGCTAGTTTTCATCACGTTCATATGATTCGCGTTCGATACTTTGATAATTTGATATGTGGGTGGACCGGTGCTTGGGTGCTGTTCTTACTTGAACAAGCATCCCACTTATGATTAACCTCTATTGCAAGCATCCGCAACTACAACAAAAGTATTAAGGTAAACCTAACCATAGCATGAAACATATGGATCCAAATCAGCCCCTTACGAAGCAACGCATAAACTAGGGTTTAAGCTTCTGTCACTCTAGCAACCCATCATCTACTTATTACTTCCCAATGCCTTCCTCTAGGCCCAAATAACGGTGAAGTGTTATGTAGTCGACGTTCACATAACACCACCAGAGGCTAGACAACATACATCTTAGCAAAATATCAAACGAATACCAAATTCACATGACTACTAATAGCAAGACTTCTCCCTTGTCCTCAGGAACAAACATAATTACTCACAAAGCATATTCATGTTCATAATCAGAGGGGTAATAATATGCATAAAGGATCTGAACATATGATCTTCCACCAAATAAACCAACTAGCATCAACTACAAGGAGTAATCAACACTACTAGCAACCTACTAGCACCAATCCCGGACTTTGAGACAAGAATTGGATACAAGAGATGAACTAGGGTTTGGAGATGAGATGGTGCTGGTGAAGATGTTGATGGAGATTGCCCTCTCCCGATGAGAGGAGCGTTGGTGATGATGATGGTGATGATTTCCCCCTCCCGAAGGGAAGTTTCCCCGGCAGAACAGCTCTGCCGGAGCTCTAGATTGGTTCTGCCTCAGTTCCGCCTCGTGGTGGCGGAGTCTCGTCCCGAAAGGTTGCTTCTTATTTTTTTCTCATCGAAAGACTTCATATAGGAGAAGATGGACGTCAGAGACCCACCAGGGGGGCCACGAGGTAGGGGGGCGCGCCCTGGTGGGGGCGCCCCCCCTCCCTCGTGAGAAGGGTGTGGGCCCCCTGGCCTTCATCTTTGGCGAGGATTTTTCTTTATTTATTTTAAGATGTTCCGTGGAGTTTTAGGACTTTTGGAGTTGCGCAGAATAGGTCTCTAATATTTGCTCCTTTTCCAGCCCAGAATTCCAGCTGCCAGCATTCTCCCTCCTTATGTAATCCTTGTAAAATAAGAGAGAATAGCCATAAGTATTGTGACATAAAGTGAAATAACAGTCCATAATGCAATAAATATTGATATAAAAGCATGATGCAAAATGGACGTATCAACTCCCCCAAGCTTAGACCTCGCTTGTCCTCAAGCGAAAAGCCGATAACAATAAATATGTCCTCATGTTTAGAGGTAGAGGCATCGATAAAAATAAAATACGGACATGAAGGCATCATGATTATTCTCATAACAGCAACATATATAGATTTTGTCATATGATTACTTATGTTCAAGTGATGATCTATTCACAATGCAAAATTATAAATCATAAACCTTATTGGGCTCCGAAAAACCATAATCTCAGTCATTGAAGCAATTGCAATTTATCATAACATCGGAAAGAGTCTATGTCAGAGCTAAAAAGAAAGTCCACATACTCAACTATCATTTAGTCCTCCATAATTGCTAACACTCACGCAATACTTGTGGTTACGGAGTTTTAATCGGACACAGAGAAAGATATGGGCTTATAGATTTGCCCCACAACCTTTTACCTCAAGGGTAATGTCAACAATAATGGTTCATGCTCCCCTACATCCAATTAGATATATATATCATGTTCTTTCCAACATGCTGAGCTTGCCAAAGGATAAAATGAAAAAGAAAAGGTGAAGATCACCATGACTCTTGCATAAGGTAGAAGATAATAATAAAGGATAGGCCCTTCGCAGAGGGAAGCAGAGGTTGCCATGCGCTTTTATGGTTGGATGCATAAAATCTCAATGTGAAAGAACGTCACTTTATATTGCCCCTTGTGATATGAACCTTTATTATGCAGTCCGTCGCTTTTATTACTTCCACATCACAAGATCGTATAAAGCTTATTTCTCCCACACCAATCAATCATACATATTTAGAGCAATTTTTATTGCTTTGCACCGATGACAACTTACTTCAAGGATCTTACTCAATCCATAGGTAGATATGGTGGACTCTCATGGCAAAACTGGTTTAAGGGTATTTGGAAGCACAAGTAGTATTTCTACTTGGTACTGAGAATTTGGCTAGCATGAGGTGGAAAGGCAAGATCAACAAGTTAGAGGATCCATGACAACATACTTTATCTCAGATATAAGAAAAACATAACTCATTACATTGTCTTCCTTGTCCAGCATCAACTCTTTAGCATGTCATATTTTAATGAGTGCTCCCAATCATAAAAGATGTCAATGATAATATATCTATATGTGAAACCTCTCTTTCCTTATTACTTCCTATTAATTGCAACAATGACCAAAGCTATGTCTGCCAACTCCCAACAACTTTTAATCATCATACTCTTTCTATGTGAAGTCATTACTCTCAATAAGATCGATATGAACTTTGTGTTTCTTTTTATTCTTTTCTTCGTTCTTTTATTCACCCAAGATCATGGCGAAATAATCAAGCCCTTGACTCAACACTAATCTTTATTATATATAGCTCACCGACTCGATTACATAGAGAGATCAAAAAGCAAAAGTCAAAACTTGATCATGCCATAAACTTTATTCTACTAGATCAAGATACTACTAATAGGATCGAACTAAGAAAAAACGGTAAAGATAGGAGTTGTGATTCTGATACGATACCAGGGCACCTCCCCCAAGCTTGGCAGTTGCCAAGGGGAGTGTCCATACCCATGTGATTATATCTCCTTTGTCGGTGAAGAAGGTGGATGTGTTGTAGATGATGCGGGCCTTGCATCCATCTTCCAAGGCATAGGTTCTCCATCATAGAAGGATGATCGAGTCTCCGGGATCCTCAAATCTGCAGCCAAACTCATCCTTTTGAATCTATATTCATACTCACAGTTTTGGTTTTGCAGGTCATAGATTTGGGCTTGGAGGTGCTCGATCTTCTCATGAAGCTTGAAGATAGTCTCCCCGATGTTGTCAGCATCCAACTTGTGGTTGCTAGTGAACTCTGCGATCATCATGTGGTTAGAGTTGAGTCCACGTTCCACCATCCCTTGGCACTTGAAAACTTGTTGCTCCACTGCTTCGAGCCTCGTCTCCATGCTTCCGGTCCCCTTTGGTCCCTCTTCATCGTGGATGTGCAGCAACCCATCACGCAACTCAATGGTTTGAGGGTGTCGCAGCACCTCCGTGAGGTAAGGGTTGATGACCTTCTCGAAGAACTTGTCCTTGGAGGCTCTTGGGGCCGTCATGATAACCTAGATCTGTCAGAAAAACATCTCGAAACAACAACAGAGGAGGTTTGCGTGATACGGGAGTCAAAACCTTCGAGAGAATATATAATGAATTTTTACTGACCAAAATACGTAACGTGCAAGAAAACGGAGTCCGGAAGGCACACGAGGTGCTCACGAGGTAGGGGCGCGCCCAGGGGTAGGGCACGCCCACCACCCTCGTGTCCTTCCCGGACTGCTACTTATTTTTCTATTTTTCTAAATATTCCAAAACAGAGAAATATTGCCTTAAAAATTGTTTTGGAGTCGGTTTACTTACCGTACCACATACCTATTCCTTTTCGGGGTCTGAAACATTCCAGAAATTGTCCCTTATGTATTCCTCCGGGGTTATGGTTTCAATAATATTGGTTTCAACATTTATGGGATTACCTAAGATATAATGTTTAATTCTTTGACCGTTTACCACCTTCGGATTTGTGCCTTCAAAGTTGTTGATTTTTATGGCACCAAAATGATAGACCTCCTCGATAACGTCGGGGCATTCCCATTTAGAGAGAAGTTTTCCTGCAAAAAATCTTAAACAAGAGTTGTATAGCAATACATAATCACCTACATTAAACTCACGCTTTTGTATCCTTTTGTCATGCCATCTTTTAACTTTTTCTTTAAACAACTTGGCATTTTCATAAGCTTGGGTTCTCCATTCATCAAGTGAGCTAATATCAAATAACCTCTTCTCACCAGCAAGTTTAAAATCATAGTTGAGCTCTTTAATAGCCCAATACGCCTTATGTTCTGGTTCGAGAGGTAAGTGACATGCTTTTCCATAAACCATTTTGTACGGAGACATACCCATAGGATTTTTGTATGCAGTTCTATAAGCCCATAATGCATCATCAAGTTTCTTGGACCAATTCTTTCTAGACCTATTAATAGTCTTTTGCAAAATTAATTTGAGCTCTCTATTGCTCAACTCTACTTGACCACTAGACTGAGGGTGATAAGGAGATGCAATTCTATGATTAACATCATATTTAGCAAGCATTTTACGGAAAAGCACCATGAATAAAGTGTGAACCACCATCAGTCATTAAATATCTAGGGACTCCAAACCTCAGAAAAATAACTTCTTTAAGCATTTTAATAGAAGTGTTATGATCAGCACTACTAGTTGGAATAGCTTCTACCCACTTAGTAACGTAATCAACAGCAACTAAAATATGTGTGTATCCATTAGAGGCAGGAAAAGGTCCCATATAATCAAAGCCCCAAACATCAAACGGTTCAATAACAAGAGAATAATTCATAGGCATTTCTTGATGTCTACTAATATTACCAATTCTTTGACATTCAACACAAGACAAGACAAACTTACGGGCATCCTTGAAGAGAGTAGGCCAATAAAAACCAGATTGCAATACCTTATGTGCAGTCCTATCTCCAGCGTGGTGTCCTCCATAAGCCTCGGAATGACACTTGCGTAGGATCTGTTCCTGTTCATGCTCAGGTACACAACGTCTAATAACACCATCTACTCCTTCTTTATAAAGATGTGGGTCATCCCAAAAGTAATGTCTTAAATCATATAAAACATTTTTCTTTTGCTGGTATGTGAAGCTAGGTGGTATAAACTTAGCAACAATATAATTAGCATAATCAGCATACCATGGAGTACTACGAGAAGTACTTATAACATTTAATTGTTCATCAGGAAAGCTATCATTAATAGGTAGTGGGTCATCAAGAACATTCTCTAACCTAGACAAGTTGTCTGCAATGGGGTTCTCAGCTCCCTTTCTATCAACAATATGCAAATCAAATTCTTGTAGCAAGAGAACCCATCTAATAAGTCTAGGTTTAGCATCTTTCTTTTCCATAAGGTATTTAATAGCAGCATGATCAGTGTGAATAGTTACTTTAGAATCAAGAATATAAGTTCTGAACTTATCACAAGCAAATACAGCTGCTAAAAGCTCTTTTTCAGTAGTAGCATAATTTCTTTGAGCATTGTCTAGAGTCTTACTAGCATAATAAGTAACATTTAATTTCTTATCAACTCTTTGCCCTAGAACATCACCTACAGCATAATCACTAGCATCACACATAATTTCAAAGGGTAAGTTCCAATCAGGTGGCTGAACAACAGGTGCAGAGACTAATGCTTTCTTAATTATTTCAAATGCTTCTACACAATCATCATCAAAGACAAATGGTATATCTTTTTGCAATAAATTAGTCAGAGGCCGAGAAATTTTTGAGAAGTCCTTAATGAACCTCCTGTAAAATCCGGTGTGACCAAGGAAACTTCTTATACCTTTGATGTCCTTGGGACATGGCATCTTTTCAATAGCATCGACCTTGGCTTTATCAACTTCAATACCTCTTTAAGAAACTTTGTACCCCAAGACAATACCTTCATTAACCATAAAGTGGCACTTTTCCCAATTCAAGACAAGATTAGTTTCTTCACATCTCTGCAAAACTCGATCAAGATTGCTCAAGCAATCATCAAAAGAGGAACCATAGATGGAAAAATCGTCCATGAAAACCTCACGAATCTTTTCACAAAAGTCAGAGAATATAGCCATCATGCATCTTTGAAAGGTAGCAGGAGCATTACATAAACCAAAAGGCATACGTCTATAAGCAAAAGTACCAAAAGGGCATGTAAAAGTAGTCTTTGAATGATCTCTAGTCGACACAGGTATTTGAGAGAAACCAGAATAACCATCTAGAAAGCAATAGTGTGTATGTTTGCATAATATTTCTAGCATTTGATCAATAAAAGGTAAGGGGTAATGATCTTTCTTAGTAGCTTTATTTAATTTGCGGAAATCAATTACCATCCTATAACCTGTGATAATTCTTTGTGGAATCAATTCATCTTTATCATTAGGAACAACAGTAATACCTCCCTTCTTAGGGACACAATGGACAAGACTTACACACTGACTATCAGCAACGGGATAAATCATACCTGCCTCCAGAAGCTTGAATATTTCTTTTCTTACCACTTCTTTCATTTTAGGATTCAGACGTCGTTGAGGATCACGAACTGGTTTGGCATCTGCTTCCAAATTTATTTTATGTTGACATAGAGTGGGACTAATGCCCTTAAGATCATCAAGAGTATATTCAATAGCAGCACGATGCTTCCTCAGAGTTTTCAATAATCTTTCTTCTTCATGCTCTGAAAGGTTAGCACTAATAATAACATGATATATCTTCTTTTCATCAAGATAAGCATATTTAAGATTATCAGGCAATGGTTTAAGCTCAAACACGGGATCACCCTTGGGTGGAGCAGGATCCCCTAAAATTTCAACAGGCAAATTGTGTTGCAGAATAGGTTCCTGTTTAAAGAACACTTCATCTATTTCCCTTCTTTCATTCATGAAATCATTTTCATGGTCTAGCAAATAGTGTTCTGAAGGATCACTAGGAGGTACGGCAATAGAAGCAAGACCAATTATCTCATCCTTACTAGGTAATTCTTCCTCACGATGTTGTTTACTAAATTTAGAGAAATTAAACTCATGAACCATATCATCCAAGCCAATAGTAACAACATTCTTTTTGCAATCTATCCTAGCATTAACGGTGTTCAAGAAGGGTCTACCAAATATAATGGGACAAAAGCTATCTTGCGGAGAAGTAAGAACAAGAAAATCAACAGGATATTTAGTTTTCCCACACAAGACTTCAACATATCTAACAATTCCAATTGGTGAAATAGTATCTCTATTGGCAAGTTTAATTGTGACATCAATACCTTCTAACTCAGCAGGTGCAATTTCATTCTTAATTTCTTCATATAAAGTATGCGGTATAACACTAGCACTCGCACCCATATCACATAATCCATGATAACAATGATCTCCTATTTTAACAGAAATAACAGGCATGCCTACCACAGGTCTATGTTTATCTTTAGCACAAGGTTTAGCGATTCTAGCAGTTTCACCTTCGAACTGAATAACATGCCCATCAATATTATCAGACAAGAGATCTTTAACAATAGAAATATTAGGTTCTACTTTAACTTGCTCAGGAGGTGTATAAGTTCTAATATTGCTTTTATGAACAACAGTTGAAGCTTTAGCATGATCCTTTATTCTAACAGGGAAAGGTGGTTTCTCAACATAAGAAGTAGGAACAATAGGATCATTATAAGTGACAGTCTTTTCTTCAACTTTAATAGGTGCAGCTACTTTTACTTCTGTGGGAGGATGATTTTTAAACCACTTCTCCTTAGGGAGATCAACATAAGTAGAAAAAGATTCACAGAAAGAAGCTACTATCTCAGAGTCAAGTCCATATTTAGTGCTAAACTTACGGAAAATATCGGTATCCATAAAAGATTTAACACAATCAAACTTAGGTGTCATACCTGACTCCTTACCTTCATCGAGGTCCCAATCTTCAGAGTTGCGTTTAATTCTATCCAATAAATTCCATCTGAATTCAATAGTCTTCATCATAAAAGAGCCAGCATAAGAAGTATCGAGCATGGTTGATTATTATGAGAAAGCTGAGCATAAAAACTTTGCATAATTATTTCTCTCGAGAGCTCATGATTGGGGCATGAATATAACATTGATTTAAGCCTCCCCCAAGCTTGAGCGATGCTTTCTCCTTTGCGAGGCCAGAAATTATATATATAATTGCGATCATGATGAACAAGATGCATAGGGTAATACTTTTGCTGGAATTCCAATTTCAATCTTTTATAGTTCCATGATTTCATATCATCACATAGCCTATACCATATCAATGCGTCTCCCTTCAAAGATAAAGGGAAGACCTTCTTCTTAGCAACATCATCGGGTATACCTACGAGCTTAAATAATCCAAAAACTTCATCCACATATATTAAGTGCTCATCAGGATGATTTGTTCTATCTCCTGTAAAAGGGTTAGCTAGCAGTTTTTCCATCATACCCGAAGGAAATTCAAAAGGAGTTTCATTTTCAATAGGTTCAGTAGCTTGAGGAGCAACTCTTTGCTCTACTGGATGGGGTGAAGATACCCCGAACAAGCCCCTCAGAGAATTACTTTCCATAGTAGCAAGTGATAGTAAATTTCAGCACACTATATAAATTTTTCCTTACCAAATTCCACCTACCAAAGGCGCTACACTCCCTGGCAACGGCGCCAGAAAAGAGTCTTGATGACCCACAAGTATAGGGGATCTATCGTAGTCCTTTCGATAAGTAAGAGTGTCGAACCCAACGAGGAGCAGAAGGAAATGATAAGCGGTTTTCAGCAAGGTATTCTCTGCAAGTACTGAAATAAGTGGTAACAGATAGTTTTGTGACAAGATAAATTGTAACGAGCAACAAGTAGCAAAAGTAAATAAAGTGCAGCAAGGTGGCCCAATCCTTTTTTTAGCAAAGGACAAGCCGAAACAAACTCTTATAATAGGAAAAGCGCTCCCGAGGACACATGGGAATATCGTCAAGCTAGTTTTCATCACGTTCATATGATTCGCGTTCGATACTTTGATAATTTGATATGTGGGTGGACCGGTGCTTGGGTGCTGTTCTTACTTGAACAAGCATCCCACTTATGATTAACCTCTATTGCAAGCATCCGCAACTACAACAAAAGTATTAAGGTAAACCTAACCATAGCATGAAACATATGGATCCAAATCAGCCCCTTACGAAGCAACGCATAAACTAGGGTTTAAGCTTCTGTCACTCTAGCAACCCATCATCTACTTATTACTTCCCAATGCCTTCCTCTAGGCCCAAATAACGGTGAAGTGTTATGTAGTCGACGTTCACATAACACCACCAGAGGCTAGACAACATACATCTTAGCAAAATATCAAACGAATACCAAATTCACATGACTACTAATAGCAAGACTTCTCCCTTGTCCTCAGGAACAAACATAATTACTCACAAAGCATATTCATGTTCATAATCAGAGGGGTAATAATATGCATAAAGGATCTGAACATATGATCTTCCACCAAATAAACCAACTAGCATCAACTACAAGGAGTAATCAACACTACTAGCAACCTACTAGCACCAATCCCGGACTTTGAGACAAGAATTGGATACAAGAGATGAACTAGGGTTTGGAGATGAGATGGTGCTGGTGAAGATGTTGATGGAGATTGCCCTCTCCCGATGAGAGGAGCGTTGGTGATGATGATGGTGATGATTTCCCCCTCCCGGAGGGAAGTTTCCCCGGCAGAACAGCTCTGCCAGAGCTCTAGATTGGTTCCGCCTCAGTTCCGCCTCGTGGTGGCGGAGTCTCGTCCCGAAAGGTTGCTTCTTATTTTTTTCTCATCGAAAGACTTCATATAGGAGAAGATGGACGTCAGAGACCCACCAGGGGGCCCACGAGGTAGGGGGGCGCGCCCTGGTGGGGGCGCCCCCCCTCCCTCGTGAGAAGGGTGTGGGCCCCCTGGCCTTCATCTTTGGCGAGGATTTTTCTTTATTTATTTTAAGATGTTCCGTGGAGTTTTAGGACTTTTGGAGTTGCGCAGAATAGGTCTCTAATATTTGCTCCTTTTCCAGCCCAGAATTCCAGCTGCCGGCATTCTCCCTCCTTATGTAATCCTTGTAAAATAAGAGAGAATAGCCATAAGTATTGTGACATAAAGTGAAATAACAGTTCATAATGCAATAAATATCGATATAAAAGCATTGATGCAGAATGGACGTATCAATATCACAACACAACTCTACGAATAAAATAAGTCATACAAGCATCATATTACAAGCCAGGGGGGCTCGAGGGCTCGAATACAAGAGCTCGATTATAGACGAGTCAGCGGAAGCAACAATATCTGAGTACATACATAAGTTAAAACAAGTTTGCCTTAAGAAGGCTAGCACAAACTGGGATACGGATCGAAAGAGGCGCAGGCCTCCTGCCTGGGATCCTCCTAAACTACTCCTGGTCGTCGTCAGCGGGCTGCACGTAGTAGAAGGCACCTCCCGAGTAGTAGTAGTCGTTGTCGACGGTGGCGTCTGGCTCCTGGGCTCCAACGTCTGGTCGCAGCAATCGAGCATAGAAAGGGGGAAAAGGGGGAGCAAAGCAACCGTGAGTACTCATCCAAAGTACTCGCAAGCAAGGAGCTACACTACAAATGTATGCATTGGTATCAAATGGAATAAGGGTATCATATGTGGACTGAACTGCAGAATGCCAGAATAAGAGGGGGATAGCTAGTCCTTTCGAAGACTATGCTTCTGGTAACCTCCATATTGCAGCAGGAGAAGAGAGTAGGTGGTAAGTTCACCAAGTAACATCACATAGCATAATCCTAACCGATGATCTTCCCCTCGTCGCCCTGTGAGAGAGCGATCACCGGTTATATCTGGCAGTTGGAAGGGTGTGTTTTATTAAGTATCCGGTTCTAGTTGTCATAAGGTCAAGGTACAACTCCAAGTCGTCCTGTTACCGAAGATCACGGCTATTCGAATAGATTAACTTCCCTGCAGGGGTGCACCACATAACCCAACACGCTCGATCCCATTTGGCCGTACACACTTTTCTGGGTCATGCCCGGCCTCGGAAGATCAACACGTCGCAGCCCTACCTAGGCACAACAGAGAGGTCAGCACGCCGGTCTAAATCCTATGGCATAGGGGTCTGGGCCCATCGCCCATTGCACACCTGCACATTGCGAACGCGGACGGAAGCAGACCTAGCCTAGCAGGCGTTCCAGTCCAATCCGGCGCGCGCCGCTCAGTCGCTGATGTCACAAAGGCTTCGGCTGATACCACAACGTCGAGTGCCCATAACTGTCCCCGCATAGATGGTTAGTGCGTATAGGCTAGTGGCCAGACTCAGATCAAATACCAAGATCTCGTTAAATGTGTTATCTTGAAATAACCGCGAACGCCGACCAGGGCCAGGCCCACCTCTCTCCTAGGTGGTCTCAACCTACCATGTCGCTCCGCCACAAATATCCACTCGTGGGTACTCCTATGAGCCGGCCCGTCTTTTAGTCACAACAGGTATCATGTATAAAGTATAGAGCATATACCCGTGATCACCTCCCGAGTGATCACGACCCGATAGTATAGCATGGCAGACGGACAAGAATGTAGGGCCACTGATGATAAACTAGCACCCTATACTAAGCATTTAGGATTGCAGGTAAGGTATCAATAGTTGTAGCAACAATGACAGGCTATGCATCAGAATAGGATTAACGGAAAGCAGTAATAGGCTACACTACTCTAATGCAAGCAGTATAGAGGAGAGTAGGCGTATATCTGGTGATCAAGGGGGGGGGGCTTGCCTGGTTGCTCTGGCAAGAGAGAGGGGTCGTCAACACCGTAGTCGTACTGGGTAGCAGTGGCGTCGGTCTCGGTGTCTAGCGAGAGAAGAGGGGGAAGAAACAATAAATATTTAAGCAAACAGATGCATAGCGATGCATGACATGACAAGTATCGGAGCTAGGGGTGCCCTAACGCGGTATGAGGTGATACCGGCGAAGGGGGAAAACATCCGGGAAAGTATCCCCGGTGTTTCGCATTTTCGGAGAGATGAACCGGAGGGGGAAAGTTGCGTGTTTGCTATGCTAGGGATGCGTGGCGGACGAACGGGCTGCGTATCCGGATTCGTCTCGTCGTTCTGAGCAACTTTATTGAGCCAGGGGCGGAGCGGCGCGTGCGGTCGCGGGCAGAGGCGAGGACTCTGGTGGACGGCGGGGCAAGCGATGCGGGAGGTCTGCGCGGGCGTGGCGACGGCCCGGCCTCACGTAAGCGGGCACGCACAGGTTGTGGCCGGGAGCGGCCAGGACGAACCGAGCGCTGGCGGGGTCACGGCGAGCGACGCGTGGGTGTTGCGTCCAGTGAGACCGAGCACGGGGGGGGGGGGGGGGGGGGGGGGGGGGGGGCTTGCCACGGCGCGGGCGGGAGCGCGTGCGGGCGCTGGCAAAGCGGCATGGCAGAGCAGAGGCGAGGCGACGCCAGCGGCCACGGTGTCCGCGAGGTCGCGTGGCAGCAGCAGTGTAGTAAGGGGGCGGCGGAGACGAGCGTGGCGGCGGGGCTCACTGTGGGCATAGGGATCGTGGCAGCGATGCTCAGGGAGGAAGCTGGGGACGTCGTCGGCGTGGAAGCAGTCCGGTGGGGGACGGGCGTGGTCAAGGCGGAGCGATCCGGTGAGGTGGTCGCGAGGCCCAGCGGCGTCAGAGGCGGGGCGGCGTCGCGCGTGCAGCGGTGGGGATCGATCCCGATCCAATCTGGATCGGGAGGGGGAGAGGTGGCGTCGTGGGGGGGAAGTGGGGCGACTGGGTGGGTTAGGGTTTGGGGGAGGGAGTGGATAAGGGAGTGGGGGCGCAGGGTGGGCCGGCCCATTTGGGCGGCTGGGGGCCCGCGTGGATGGCCAGCTGGGCCAAAAGGCCCAGGGGGGGGGGGGGGCTTTTTCCTCTTTTGTATTTCCTTTTCTTTTATTTCTTTTCCTTTTCTGTTTTATTTAGTTTAGGGCATTTAGGTATTTTGTAAAATTGTGTTTACTACACAATAAATCCCCGGGCATTTATTTGCACACCCCGAACATTTTTGTTTTAATTTTTGAAAACTTTTATTGTTGACGTTAATTTGAGTTTGAATTTGACATGGTGACGTGGCACCATTAGCATGGAATTACTGTAGCTTGATTACCCGGGCGTTACAAAACTCCTCCACTACAAGAAATCTCGTCCCGAGATTTAGGAGGTAGAAGGAAACAGTGCGGGGTATTCATCACGCAGGCGGTCCTCGCGTTCCCAAGTGGCTTCGTCTTCAGAGTAATTCGACCACTGGACTTTGAGGAACTTGACCGCCTTCTGACGTGTGCGGCGTTCAGCTTGGTCAAGAATGCGGACCGGATGCTCTTTATAGGAGAGGTCCTGTTGCAATTCGAGCACTTCATGATCCACTGCTCGGATCGGATCCTTGAAGCAACGGTGGAGTTGTGACACATGGAACACATCGTGAACCTGGGAAAGGTTCGGCGGAAGCTCCAGTTGATATGCCACCTTTCCATGCCTTTCGAGAATAGTGAAGGGCTGATATAGCGAGGATCTAGCTTGCCCTTGATCCCGAAGCGGTGAGCACCCTTCATTGGTGTAACTCGAAGATAAGCCTTTTCACCAGGTTGATAGATCATGTCTTGGTGATGACGGTCATACTGACTTTTCTGACGTGACCGAGCAGTCTTGAGATTCTCGCAAATAATGCGAACTTGTTCTTCGGCCTGTTGGATAATATCCGGACCGAAGAGTGGACGTTCCCCAGTTTCTGACCAGTTCAGAGGGGTTCGACACTTTCGTCCATATAGCACTTCAAAGGGGGACATCTTCAGACTAGCTTGATAGCTATTATTATAAGAGAACTCGGCATATGGAAGAGATTCCTCCCATTTCTTGCCGAAGGAAATTACACAAGCTCGAAGCATGCCTTCGAGAACTTGGTTGACACGTTCAACCTATCCTTTGTGACCGAGGATGAAACGCCGTACTGAACGACAGGGGAGTTCCCATAGCTTCTTGGAAACTTGCCCAAAATCTTGAAGTGAATAAGCTACCACGGTCTGAACTGATAACCAGTGGAATACCATGAAGTGAAACAATTCTGGACATGTAGAGAGTAGCAAGCTGACTAGCAGTGATTATCTCTTTGACCGCCATAAAATGTGCAACTTTAGAAAGCCGGTCAATGACGACAAGAATAGCATCATTACCTTTCTGTGATTTGGGAAATCCAGTGACGAAGTCCATTTCAACATGGTCCCATTTCCATTCAGGAATAGAGACAGGTTGCAGAGTTCCAGCAGGCCTTTGATGCTCTGCTTTGATACAGTGGCAAACGTCACACTCAGCAACATAACGAGCAATATCCTGCTTCATATTAGTGTTGGAAATATGCCCTAGAGGCAATAATAAAATGGTTATTATTATATTTCCTTGTTCATGATAATTGTCTATTGTTCATGCTATAATTGTGTTATCCGGAAATCGTAATACATGTGCGAATACATAGACCACAACACGTCCCTAGTGAGCCTCTAGTTGACTAGCTCGTTGATCAAAAGATAGTCATGGTTTCCTGACTATGGACATTAGATGTCATTGATAACGGGATCACATCATTAGGAGAATGATGTGATGGACAAGACCCAATCCTAAGCATAACTCAAAGATCGTGTAGTTCGTTTGCTAGAGCTTTTCCAAATGTCAAGTATCATTTCCTTAGACCATGAGATTGTGCAACTCCCGGATACCGTAGGAGTACTTTGGGTGTGCCAAACGTCACAACGTAACTAGGTGACTATAAAGGTGCACTACAGGTATCTCCGAAAGTGTCTGTTGGGTTGGCACGAATCGAGACTGGGATTTGTCACTCCGTATGACGGAGAGGTATCTCTGGGCCCACTCGGTAATGCATCATCATAATGAGCTCAATGTGACCAAGTGGTTGGTCACGGGATCATGCATTATGGTACGAGTAAAGTGACTTGCCGGTAACGAGATTGAACGAGGTATTGGGATACCGACGATCGAGTCTCGGGCAAGTAACGTACCGATTGACAAAGGGAATTGTATACGGGATTGATTGAATCCTCGACATCGTGGTTCATCCGATGAGATCATCGAGGAGCATGTGGGATCCAACATGGGTATCCAGATCCCGCTGTTGGTTATTGACCGGAGAGTCGTCTCGGTCATGTCTGCGTGTCTCCCGAACCCGTAGGGTCTACACACTTAAGGTTCGGTGACGCTAGGGTTGTTGAGATATTAGTATATGGTAACCCGAAAGTTTTTCGGAGTCCCAGATGAGATCCCGGACGTCACTAGGAGTTCCGGAATGGTCCAGAGGTGAAGATTTATATATAGGAAGTCAAGTTTCGGCCATCGGGAAAGTTTCGGGGGTAATCGGTATTGTACCGGGACCACCAGAAGGGTCCCAGGGGTCCACCGGGTGGGGCCACCTATCCCGGAGGGCCCCATGGGCTGGAGTGGGAGGGGAACCAGCCCCTAGTGGGCTGGTGCGCCCCCCCTTGGGCCTCCCCCTGCGCCTAGGGTTGGAAACCCTAGGGGTGGGGGGCGCCCCACTTGGCTTGGGAGGCACTCCACCCCCCTTGGAGATCCCATCTCCTAGGGCCGGCGCCCCCCTAGGGGTCCTATATATAGTGGGGGGAGGGAGGGCAGCCGCACCCTAGCCCCTGGTGCCTCCCTCTCCCTCCCGTGACACCTCTCCCTCTCGCTAAGCTTGGCGAAGCCCTGCCGAGATCGTCGTTGCTTCCACCACCAC
>NC_053028.1:456733612-456744103 GCF_003073215.2 Triticum urartu
ACCCTATCTAGGCGACGCATAGTCACGAGTGCCTTGAGAGGCGCAAAAGGCTCTGAACTGGTCTGAATCGAAGTTTGACCCATTGTCAGTGATGATGCTGTGAGGGACTCCATATCTGAATGTTAGTCCTCTGACGAAACTAATAGCAGTGCCAGCATCGAGGTTCTTGATGGGTTTAGCTTCAATCCACTTGGTAAACTTGTCGACTGCCACAAGCACATGGGTGAAACCGCTCCTGCCTGTTCTCAGAGGACCGACCATGTCCAGTCCCCAGACAGCGAAGGGCCAGACGAGTGGAATGGTCTTCAGGGCTGATGCGGGCTTGTGGGACATGTTGGAGTAGAACTGACACCCCTCACACTTGTCAACTATCTCCTTTGCCATCTCATTTGCTCTTGGCCAGTAAAATCCCGCCCGGTATGCTTTGGCCACAATGGTTCGGGAGGACGCATGGTGACCGCAGGTCCCCGAATGGATCTCATCAAGGATCATCTGACCTTCTTCCGGAGTTATGCACTTCTGACCGATTCCAGTCGCGCTTTCTCTGTACAACTGCCCCTTTATGACTGTGAAGGCCTTGGATCGGCGGACGATCTGTCGAGCCTCTTCCTCGTCCTCTGGGAGCTCTTTCCTTAGGATATACGCGATGTATGGTATCGTCCAGTCGGGAGTGATGGCCAAGACTTCCATGATCAGGTCGACCACAGCAGGAACTTCGACTTCAGTCGGATCTGTGGCACTTTTCGGTTGTGGGGCTTCTTCTGTGAAAGGATCCTCCTGGACTGACGGCGAGCGGATGTGCTCCAAAAACACATTGCTGGGAATGGCTTCTCTCTTGGAGCCTATCTTTGCCAGATCATCGGCTGCTTGATTTTTGAGTCGGGGGATGTGATGAAGCTCTAACCCCTCGAATTTCTTTTCTAGTTTTCTCACTGCGTTGCAATAACCGGTCATGGCCGGACTTCTGACGTCCCACTCCTTCATCACCTGATTAACCACCAAATCTGAGTCGCCGTAGACCATGAGGCGACGGACGCCGAGTGAAATGGCCATGCGCAACCCATACAAAAGTGCTTCATACTCTGCTTCATTGTTGGAGGAATCGAAGTGAATCTGGAGGACGTATCTGAGCTTTTCTCCTCGGGGGGAGACTAGAACTACCCCAGCACCGGAACCATTCAGCATCTTAGATCCATCGAAGAACATGGTCCAGTGCTCCGAGTGAACTTGAGTCGGAAGCCTGTTTCAATCACGGCGACGAAAATCTGCGATGCTTGGACCTTAATAGCCTTCTTTGCTTCAAACCTGATATCTAAGGAAGGAGTTCAATCGCCTCAGGCACTCGACCAGTTGCATCTGTTATGCAGTATCTCTGACAGTGGGCCGCTGACGACTGTAATGGGAGTGTCAGAGAAGTAATGTGCAACCTTCGTCGTGGTCGTAAATCCATATACAAGCTTCTAGTAGTGAGGGTATCTTTGTTTTGAAGGGTCAACTTCAGACAGATAATAGACTGGGCGCTGACTCTGAGGCCTTTTCCTTCTTCTTCCCGCTCGACCGTGAGTACTGTACTGACAACTTGTCCGTGGCCGCAATGTACAGCAGCAGAGGCTCTTTGCTGATTGGGGCAGCAAGCACCGGCTGGGTGGAGAGCAGAGCTTTGAGTTCTGCAAACGCTGCGTCAGCTTCTGGAGTCCACTCGAACTTGTCAGACTTCTTCATCAGTCGGTAGAGAGGCAACGCCTTTTCACCGAGGCGGGAAATGAATCGACTCAAAGCGGCCAAGCAGCCTGTAAGCTTTTGGACATCGTGCTCGCGTACAGGACGCTTCATCCGGAGTATGGTGCCAATTTTCTCAGGATTGGCGTCGATCCCTCGTTCGGAAACGAGAAAACCGAGTAACTTTCCGCCTGGAACTCCGAATGTGCATTTTGATGGATTGAGCTTGATATCATACCTCCTGAGGTTGGCAAAAGTTTCAGCAAGGTCAGCTCGTAGGTCGGAACCTTTGCGTGACTTGACCACAATATCATCTATGTATGCCTCCACATTCCTACTGATTTGAGTGAGTAAACACTTCTGAATCATTCTCATGAACGTGGCTCCGGCGTTCTTGAGGCCGAACGGCATAGTGACATAACAGAAGCATCCGAATGGGGTGATGAAAGCTGTTTTGATTTCGTCGGGTCCATACAGACGGATCTGATGGTACCCGAATAAGCATCTAGAAAAGACAATCTCTCGCACCCCGCAGTCGAGTCGACTATTTGGTCGATGCGAGGGAGAGGAAAATGATTTCGGGCAGGCCCGATTGATATGTTTGAAATCAATGCCATGCGAAGTGATTTGTCTTTCTTGGGGACCATGACTACGTTGGCGAGCCACTCGGAGTGGTAAACCTCTCGGATAAACTCCGCTGCTAAGAGCCGAGCCACCTCCTCGCCAATGGCTTGCTTCTTCTGGACGGCGGACCGTCGAAGATGTTCCTTCACAGGCTTGAATTTTGGGTCGACCCGTAGACGGTGCTCAGCCAGCCCCCTGGGAACTCCAGCATGTCAGAGGGTTTCCATGCGAAGATGTCCCAGTTCTCACGGAGGAGCTGGATGAGCGCTTCTTCCTATTGGATCAAGCGTTCGTTGAGATGTGAGTCGGGGCAGCATCGGGGTCGGTCGGGTGAACTTGGACTGTCTTCGTTTCACCGGACGACTGAAAAGCTGATTCTGAAGCAGGCTTCTTGGCTCGTAGCAACTCGCTTGGGTCGGCAGTCTTTTGGTACTCTTGCAGCTCGACCACTGCCATCTGAGCATCTGCAATCTTTGAGCCCTTCTGAAAGCACTCTTCCGCCTTCTTCCGATTGCCTGTGACAGTGATCACACCTTTGGGGCCAGGCATCTTCAGTTTGAGGTACACGTAACAGGGCCGGCCATGAAGCGTGCGTAAGCTGGCCTGCCCAAAATGGCGTTGATAAGCACTTTGGAAGTCCACGACCTCGAATGTCAACTTTTCCTTGCGGTAATTCTTTGAATCACCGAAAACCACATCAAGAGCGATCTGGCCGAGTGACTGGGCTTTCTTCCCAGGAATGACTCCATGGAAACTCATGTTACTGGTGCTGAGTCTGGACATCGGAATTCCCATTCCTTTCAATGTTTCAGCATATAGTATGTTCAGGCCACTGCCTCCATCCATCAGGACTTTAGTCAGTCGAGTGCCTTCAACAATTGGGTCGACCACCAAAGCTTGCCTCCCAGGGGTGGCAATGTGCGTCGGGTGATCAGACTGGTCGAATGTGATGGCAGTCTGAGACCACTTCAGGTAACTGGGTGTTGCCGGGGCAACCATGTTCACCTCTCGGTTAATGACTTTCAGTCGACTTTTGCTTTCGACATCGGCAAAAATCATCAGGGTGGAATTGACTTGGGGGTATCCATCGTCACTGTCTTCCTTGTCCTCGACTCTGTCCGACTCTTTTTCCTTATCCTTGGACTGCTTTCCTTGGAACTGCTGGATCAGGAGTCGGCACTGTCGAGTGGTATGCTTTGGGTAAATAAAATTACCCTCTTCATCCTTCTTGGTGTGGATGTGACATGGCAGATCCAAAACATCATTTCCGTCTTGATCCTTGACTTTTTTGGGCTTCCAGGTGCCCTTGGGTTTTCCCTTGAAGCTTCCCTGGGCTACGGCCAGGGCCTCCCCAGGAGCGGCTGGCTCGGCCTTCCGCTTCTGCTTCCGACTGGAATTGCCTCCAGTTTCCTGGGCGACTGCTTTCTGCTTGCCACTCCGGAGTCGATCTTCGTCTTCTCCGTTAGCATACTTGGTGGCAATCTCCATCATCCGATTCAGAGACATCTCTCCAGTTTCGACCGAACTTCAGATTCAACTCTCTGTATTTAACACCTTCCTTGAAGGCACAAACCGCTTGATGGTCCGGCACGTTCTCAACCGAGTGATGCAGCGTGATCCACCTCTGGATGTATTCCCTCAGAGTTTCATTCGGCTTCTGCACGCAAGACCGCAGCTCGGTTAGGCCTGCAGGTCGCTTGCATGTTCCTTCAAAGGTTGTGATAAACACTCGGGAGAGGTCCTCCCAAGTGTAAATGCTGCTGGGTGCCAACTGATTTAGCCATGCTCTGGCCGAGCCCTCTAACATGAGAGGCAAATGCTTCATGGCCACCTCGTCATTGCCACCGCCAATCTGTACAGCCACTCGGTAATCTTCGAGCCAGGTGTCAGGCTTAGATTCACCGGTGAACTTGCCGATTCCAGTCGCCAACCTGAAATTGGGAGGTATCACTGCGGCTCTGATGGCTCGACTGAAACACTCTGGCCCTGAAGCACGTACTCTGCTGCTGGCAGGCGCATCTCTGTTGTGGCCTTCTCGATGAGCTCTGTTCCTGTCAACCAAACCTTGAACGAGGATGGATCTCGCATCAAAGCCTGGGTCTCTGGGGTCGACTGGAATCCTCTGCCCAACACTATGAGGGCGTCTGTCATCTTGCCGTCGAGGCGCATATGACCCACTCCTCGGGGGAGGGGTTGGCACTCGACGTCGATCATCACGGTCGAATCGGTGATCATACTGCTCATTCCTCCTGTACTGATCATGCTGGCCACCACGTCCCTCACGCCTCGGGGGCGATCTCGGGCTGTGAGCTGACTCGACTGTATCTATTGCGACAGACCGACTGTGGATCCTATTCCGGACTGAGAGACAGCGGAATTCTGGTCTCCCGCCGCCCGGAGCAATGCTCTGATCTGTAACAAGCCCCTGCCAGCCTCTGACTGGGAGGGCTGAATCGATTCTGCTATACGGCCGGCGGCGGCAGATTCTGAACTGGGGTTCGATATACCTGCGTCGGCGGGAAGAGCTGGCGTCGACTAGACTCGGGAGCCCGCTGACGTGCTTTCTCGTCGAGTGCTCGCTGTAGATTCTCCAGTCAAGTGCGCTCGGCCAGGTTAGCCAAACGCGCGTCCTCCAAGGCCCGGGCCTCGGGGGTCTCTCCTACGATAGGAGTGCGGAGCGCGTCCATGTTCCGGCGGCGAAGCTCCTCTCTCTGCAATGATGTGAGAGGTTCGGGGAGATACTCGTCGTGGGGACGCGACGGATCGCCCCCACCTGCACCTCCATCAGTGCGAGGGAAACCAGGGGGACTGTGTGTTCCATCGACCGCCAGAACCTCAGCCGCTGGATCGCTGCTGTCGCACTCGAATGCGGTCTCCACGGAGCCAGTCGACAGGTCGAACAGGCCGTAGAGGGATTCGACGGGCTCGATGGCCGCGACTTGCGGGGCTGCCGATTGGCGGGCCACGGCATGCCTCACCCACCGCTGAAGTCTTGACCGACCGGAAGCGCTTGCGCTGGCGGGAGACAGGGCGGGGAGACGATACAGGGGCCGACCCATATTGGGTCGACGGTTGCCGCAGAAGGACGCCACGAACGCACGCGCGGAAATGTGTCGCACCGCGGGCGGGGAGCGCGTCGATGTCGAGCGGTGCCTCCTGAAGCCAAGCGGAGTCGTCGACGATGAAGGAAAGCGTGCCGAGACGGATCTCGCAGCTCTCCACCAAGATTCCGCAAGAAACCATGATCAAAGGGATCGGAAAAGATCGCAACTTCCCCAACTAAGCGCTAAGATTCCAGCCCCACGGTGGGCGCCAACTGTCGTGGTTCTAACTCTGACAGTGATGTAGGGGGGTGAGTATGGAGAGGCGAGATCCTAGCTGTTGGGAAGTTGTTACACGCGAGGTTTACGAGTTCAGGCCCTTCTCGGACGAAGTAATAGCCCTACGTCTCGGAGCCCAGAGGCGGTCGACTGGAGTATGCGTGTATAGGTTACAGAGGTGCGAACCCCACCTACTGAGGAGGGGGGTGGCTTATATAGAGTTCGCCGGCCCCCTCCTGCCCTCAGTAATGCAGGGTTTAAAATACATTTAAGATCAGGCGTTACTGGTAACGCCTCTAATAAAGTGCTATAATGACCATGAAGACTACTTAATGGCTGACCGTTTGCCTACAGAGCGACTGTTGATCTACTGGCGGTCGAGTGGTAGCTTCTTGGTCGAGTGATTGCTTCTTGGTCGAGTGTCTTGAACCCGTCGAGTAAGTACCTTCAAGTCGATTGATGGGTGATTTCTTCTAGGGATGTCCTTGGGTAGGACTCTTTGGGACGGGTCCGTGCTCCTACCCCAGGTACATGTCTTCATCAGGGGGCCAGGCGCGGAGGGGAACGACGAGCAGCGGAGGCTGGTTGTGCGAGGCCTCCGCCTCCGTCTCCGCGGCTGCCGCCTCCGCCCGGGCCTTGGCCGCGCGTCGGCCTACTCCTTCGTCGCCTGGGCGGTCTTCGTCTGCCGCCTCCCGCTCCTCCCGCGCCTCCCGTGCGTTCCGCTCCGTGGCCTCCCTAAGGTCGGCGCGGGGATCCACGCGACGGGAGCCTGAAGACCCTCCAGTCGGCCCGACTACGGAGCCGCCAGGACCCCGCTCAAGGGAAAGTGATGCCCTGTCCGGCGAATAAATAAAGGTTTAGAAGAGCTTCGGTCGAAAAAGACAACAAAAAAATATATGCAAGACATTCGACAACTTACGTCGAGATCGCCTGCGGTTGTTTCACCGCCTTGCGGAAGCGGGCCGCCTTCGCGGCTCGCCTCATCCCGCTTGGTCGCCGCCGTGGAAGCCTTGGATTTCTTCGGCCGGCTGCCGAAGAAGGTCGATCGCGGCCCGGCGCTTCTGCGCGCCGCCACGGGCAGCCGGCGCGGCAGACGCCGTGCCTTGATGATCAAGCGCCGGCTGGCGGTGCGGGGCGGCTTCGACCTCGTCGTCGTCCGGCCAGTCCTCGAAGCCGCTCGGCCCCACGCCTCCGGCCTCGTCGCCTTCCCCACGATGGCGTCTTCCATGGCGGCCGCTCCCAGGTCCGGATCGTCGGCGTCGTCCACCGTGCGGTCGGGGAGGAGTTGGCGCTCCACCCCCGCGGCCCTGGTTGTCGGCGGAAGAAGAGGGTTCTGCTAAAGGCAAACCAACTGATCAAGGGTCAGCTATCATGAGGCCGGCTACAAAAAGGAAGAAAGAAGAAAAACTTACGGCAGGCGGAGGGTTGGCGCGAGAATACGATCCTTGCCGTATCCAGTCCTCGGCGAGCTTGCAGTTGGAGATGTAGTTCACCATGTAAGACACCTTGCATGAGGCATCTCCCTGGTGCTCAGCCGGCACGGTCGAAGCGGCCGCTCATCTGGCAAATCATGTGAGGCCGGCCTTGGAGCGGAAGCACCCGGTGCTCCACGAAGGCAGCCACCAAGTCGGCTCCAGTCAGGCCCTCCGACTGGATCATCACCCGGAGCCGGGAGACGGTGCGTTCCCTGGCCTGAGACAGCGACCTACCGGTAGCTCCACGAAGGTTGCCTTCCAGCCGGTGGCCGGCTACGTAAGCCGACAGGTTGACGTAGTCGCCTTGCGGGGGGACATTCTCATGTAAAAGTAGGACTTCTGCCAGAGCTTCACCGACTGGATCAACGGGATGGGCGGGAACGGATTGTTCTCACTCGCCCGCCTCATGGCAATGAAGGATCCGCAGGGGGCGGGCACGCCCGCGACGACGGTGCCGAGCTTGCTCTGGAAGAATTCTCCCCAGAGCTCGAGAGTGGGGAGAACCCCAAGAAAGCCCTCGCACAAGGTGACGAAAGCCGACAGCAGCATCACTGCGTTGGGCGTGAGGTGATGCGGCTGGATGTGGTAAAATTCAAGAAAAGCTCAAAGGATCCGCTCGCCGGGAGGCCGAAGCCACGCAGGCAGTGCGAGCGGAAGATCACCCGCTCGCCCTCCTCCGGTGCCGGCGAAATCTCCCTCGCCGGCGCTTGACGAACTCGCACGAAGTTCTCGCCCGGCAGGCGCCGCGTCTGGCGGAGGAACTCGACGTGGTCCTCGTGGACGTTGGAGCCGTCCCACGAGCTCGACAGCGCCATGGGAGCACGCGGCAGGAGCAAGACGATGCGACGGCGGAGACGCGCACGACCCCGCTACGGCGGGACAAAGGAACTGAGAGGTCCGACGGCGGAACGCGCAGCAAGGGTGCTGCGGCGGCGGAAAGAAGAAGAAGGAAGGCGGAGAAGGGGCGGAGCGAGGGAGAGCGTGCGAGCCTCTGCCGCTCCCCCTCCTCCCCCTACTTATAGACCCGCGCGGCGGAGCCGAGGAGGCGTGGCGTGGGGGAACGTGGGGATCAACTGTGCCCACTCCCCCACGTCCCGCGATTATTGCGCCCTGATGGCGTAATAAAACCGCTGCGGGAAGGCGAGCGGTCCGCGTGGGCGGAAGAAGATCCGCGCTCGGGCCGAGGCCTAGGAGTGGCGGGCCCGGGCCTGTGGCGGCGTCCCGTCGCGGCGTGCACTGGCAGGATCTCCTTGACACGTGGCCCGCGGGATGGCGTGCGGTCAGCTCGCAGGCCGACCCTGCGTTCCCGCCAATGAGAAACGGGGCCTCCCGAAAGACGACATGCACAAGTATAGCCGGCCGCTCAGGATAGGAAGCTGACCGAGCTTTTCGTCTTTTTGTCAGCCTCGAAGCTCGATCAGCTTCGGGGACTACTGCCGGAGTAAATAACCATGGGTAGCCTAGCCGGCTCCCCCTGGCCCTTCTGAAAAAATTACGAGCTGATCCGGCCCTCAAGAATCCAAGACATGGGGCCGCCTTCCCCTTGCCGGCTGTCTCCCAGGCCGGCTACCGGAAGGCGACCCGACTTTAGCCCTCATGAAGAAAGCCGCGGGAGGGCCGGCTCCGAGAAGCCGGCCACGAGAAGGCCGACTCCAAGAAGCCGGCTCCCACAAAGCGGTCAAGATCGTACCCTCGAAGTCTGCATCCACATAACGGCGATGTGACGGGGCGTGGCTACAGTAAAGCCTGCCACCCCCGGATCCCGGAGCACGTCTGGCACAGTGCGCCGTACGAGTGGCCATGACCCGTCCGACGTGGCACTGTTGCCACGTTGACCCTGATGTCATCCACGATGGGCTACCAGCGCGGCCCACGGGCGGGAGGCCCCTTCGGGCAGAGAGACACCCGAAGGCGGCCAGGCCTCCCCCAGTCGCCCCAAGACAGAGCTGGCTCCCCACACCGGCTTGCCACCTCCCTCGAAGGAGATGCCCCATTAAGGAGACAAGACGCGGTGAGGCTACAGCGATCACCCGCCGGACGGCGGCACTGTAGCCACGCCCACCTCGGCGAAGCCCTCGTCACCAGGATTGAGCACAGTAACCAGCCGCCGATAAGGCCCTGGACAGTGGGGCCTGCCTGTCGACCAAGGAGCCGGCTGCCGGCGGGACCCACCAGCCGGCGGGCCCCAGCAGCCGGCGCAGAAGCCGACGAGTGTAGACACTGACGGCTGGGCCCCACGCCCAGCCGGATTACCATTGTATCCCCGGGAGGTAGGCCTATATAAACCCCCTGGGGACACCCATGCAAAGGGTGATCCCTGCTAGTTTTAGACACCACATAGGGAGGAGAAGAAGAGCAAGCAGTGCCCTTCTTCCTCCTCTCGCCAAACAGCTCACGGAGCATCGTGTAGCTACTTGTTCATCTAGTGATCATGCGGAGACCCCGCAGAGCAGCAGTAGCGGTGTTATCTCCACGGAGAGCCCCGAAGCTGGGTAAGATTCGCCGGCGTGCATGTCTTCGCCTCATCCCGCTTCCAGGCACTGGCGACGTCTTATTGGCTCCCACAATGATAAGCACCCGTTGGCATATGTCGCACCTACCACCCGACAAGGGTGGAGTTATGATGTTCGGACACACCATCACACTATGGTGTTCCAGGCTGTATTAGTTGTGAAACAATTTCCACAATGTCTTAATTCTGTGCCAAACTCGTAATTCAGATATTCATCTCTATGATCATATCATAGATATTTATCCTCTTGTCATGACGATCTTCTCACCTTCACCCTGAAATTACTTGAACCTTTCAATAATTCAGACCTCGTGATTCATCAAGTAAATATACTCAAGATCTAACTCAAATCATCTGTGAAGTAAGAACATAACGATATCACTACATGCCTCAGCACTCATTGGAGTGCACACATCAAAATGTATTACTTCCAACAAGTTGCTTTCTAGTTCCATTTTACTGAAAACGAGGCTTTCAGTCATCTTGCCCATGTGGTATGATTTGCATGTCTCAAGTGATTCAAAATCAAGTGAGTCCAAACGGTCCATTTGCATGGAGTTTCTTCATGCATATACACCAATATACATGGTTCGCATGTCTCAAACTTTTCAAAATGAGTGAGTCCAAAGATCCATCAACATGGAGCTTCTTCATGCGTTTTATACCGATATGACTAAGTGGCAGTGCCACAGTAGTGGTACTATCATTACTATCTTTTGGCATGAACATGTGTATCACTACGATCGAGATTCAATAAACCATTCATTTTAGTGCAAGACATTGAAGGTATATTCAAATAAACAGAGTAACCATTATTCTCCTTAAATGAACTAACCGTATT